>NC_080714.1:6866758-6919258 GCF_019097595.1 Hemibagrus wyckioides
GAAAGAAAGAAAGAAAGAAAGAAAGAAAGAAAGAAAGAAAGAAAGAAAGAAAGAAAGAAATCAGATATTATGATATTAAATTTGTAAATAATAATAATAATAATAAAAAAAAAAAAAACCTTCTGATCGCTAAATGGAAAATGGATGCAGTTTTCAGTTTCATAAATTTGTGTATAATCCCGAATGAAAAATGCTGCTAGAATAACAAACAAATAAACAAACAAACAAATAAATAAATAAAAGTAAAAAAAGTGCAGATATTATGAGAGTAAATCTGTAAAATAATAATAATAATAATAATAATAATAATAGTAATAATAATAATAATAATAATAATAATAATAATAGTAATAATAAACTTTTGATAGCTGAAAAAGGAAAATAGATGTAGTTTTTTTTTAAATTCATTAAAATAAGAAATAAAAATATATTTTTAAACAATTCTAATAGAAATCCTTCAGTGTGAGAGCTTTAGCTGTTTTACTCAGAGTATATCTAGAGAAGTACTAATTGGCTGCCAGTCAGTGCCACTGAGCGTCCCAGTGCTATAATCTAGCACCAATTTGTGACAAAGTTCTAACATTTAGCAAGCACTTAACACCATTTAGTGACCACTTCACACCCAAGTAGCTGTGGACTTTGTTTTGCTTTAATAAGCACATGCTGGTTCAAATATTGTTCTGAAATGACCTCAGCTTAGAGACTGGACAGCACATGTCTCGATTTTTCTGACAGAACTTGAGACCAAACGTGAAATGATGGATAAGAAAGAGCTCCTTTTGTCCTGCGGCTCCACATTAATTTGGATATATACTTTCTCCAGTTAATTCATCATCATGTGACCTGACCAGTGGTACATTCACAAATAGTTTCATTGAACCTAAATTCATTTTTAAACACACTCTTTGTGAGCACACCTTCTATCTATCTATCTATCTATCTATCTATCTATCTATCTATCTATCTATCTATCTATCTATCTATCTATCTATCTATCTATCTATCTATCTATCTATCTATCTATCTATCTATCTATTCTAACTGTGCTTATAATTCTTTGCAAGCTGCTAATGTCTCCTTGTCTATTAAAGCATCATAAAGCTGGAATAATGTGAAAATTCCTTGATAACTTATAATCTATTAACACAAATTGTCACTATTCATTATAATACCATGTGACGTACCGGATAAAAGCCTTTATAAGAGCGGATATAATATTCGTTTCCTCGAAAACTTCGTTCCTGTTTTAGGTAACGAGTAGGTAAGACACTATTAACTTCATTTCTGTAATGTGATATGGAAACAATTCCGGATTCATCCATACATAAAAGAAGCACCTATATAACTTTAAATGGACAGGAAGCTTGGTGCAGTTCTTGTCTTTTTTCTTCTTTCGAAAGTTTTCAAATGTTTTTCATAATAGTTCATAAGTAATAAAGCTTAGCAGCATTCGAGATGCAATATTTGGCGTTGTATATTGAAAAATGAAGCTTGTGTTACATCACTGCTTCCAAAACCTTTAGCACAAATGACCCTAAACGCACATGAGGAATTTTTCTATTGATTTATAATGCTCTCGTTTTATTGAAGAAGACTAAAGTCATATGTAATACCTATTTTGTTGTCACTTTTTTATTGCTGAACTCCTGAGCTCCTGAGATTAAGTTTGAATGTGGCTCCTGGAAACATTTCACAGATTACACAGAACAGGCGCAACATTATGACCACCTGCCTAATATTGTGTTGGCCCACCTTTTGCTTCCAAAACAGCCCTGACCTGACCCAGCCCTGGCATGGACTCTATTAGATCCCTGAATGTGTGATTTAAATCCTGTACGTTGCAACTTACTGAACTTAAATGATAGTTATAGGATTTAAAGGACACTTTTGATAGATACTGACCACTGACACCCCACAACAGTTGCAGTTTTGGAGATGCTCTGATCCAGTCATCTAGCCATCACAATTTGGCCCTTGTCAAACTCGCTCAAATCCTTACACTTTTCCATTTTTCTTGCTTCTAACACATCAACTTTGAGGACAAAATGGTCACTTTCTGCCTAATATATCCCACCCACTAACAGGTGCCATGATGAGGAGATCATCAGTCTTATTCACTTCACCTCTCACTGCTCACAATGTTATGCCTGATCGGTGTATACGCACACCACTTGACATTATACACCACTCATCAAGCATTAATGAATAAAAAGCAATAACCTGTGAACTTATATTTGATATAATTTGATATAAGACAAGTTTTAATCACTGATGGTCCTCAGTTGTATTTGTTTCTAGGATCAGACCAAGAACCTGTATTTTAGATGGGTTCATTGCTTGAAACTTGAATGCAATTGCTACAAATCTTTTCCAGACATGCAACCATTGTGACCCCAGAGCAGAGGCATTTTAATGCACTATTCTTCACATATCTCTTAATCTGTAACCAGTTCAACGAAAACCTGGAATGCTTTAATTAAAATGGAGTCGTACCACAGTTGGGCAAAATGAGCTTGGACAGATGCCTCCTCTTCCCTCCTTCCTCCACACACAGGAGCTCGGCTGCCTCGGATTCGTCGCCTCGCCCCTGCTTCATCCACATGTTCTCACACGAGCACTGCAGCGGGTTTCCAGACAGAAGCCTGAAACAAGGATTTTATACATGGATATATACATAAAGAGACACTTTTCAATAATTGAATAGATATTAAAATGTGGTGGCTTGGGAAACCCCTTTTGGGATAGATTTTGGGAAACCACCAAAAATGAACAAAATTGGGTTTTTCCGCCTTTAATATATTTGGAGATCAAAAGCAAAAATGGGTTTTCTGAAAAAAATTGTGGAAATACACTATATTACGAAAAGTTTTGGGACACCCCTTCAAATAATTGGAATTGGCAGTTTTGGCCTGGCTCGCAGTCTCCATTCTAATTCATCCCAATGGTGTTCTATTGGGTTGAGGTCAGGACTCTGTGAAGTTCCTCCACACCAAACTCGCTCATCCATGTCTTTATGGACCTTGCTTTGTGCACTGATGTTGGAACAGGAAGGGGTCATCCCCAAACTGTTCCCACAAAGTCGGGAGCATGAAATTGTCCAAAATGTCTTGGAATGCTGAAGAGTTCCTTTCACTGGCCCAACCCCTGAAAAACAATTCAATGATTTGGAGGGGTGTTCCAAAACTTTTTGGCAATATACTGTATTTAGGCTACTTTCTAACCTTGGCTTGGCTTACTGCTTGTAAAGATGATGAGAAAAAGAAGGAGCCAGTTTAACAAGCACAACAGGAAAAACTGTCTGCTTAAAGACGTCTAGCTAAGAGTGATTTCCGCCATGCAGAGAATTTTGCAAGTTGGTGGATAGCTACGTGCCCGAGCAAAATGGCCATAAGCCTAATCAATTCAATTTGTAAGCAGATACCGGCTATGAAAATGTCCGTTACGCTCCTGCGCCATCACATCCTCATCAAAACAGAGAAGAGCACTTAGAGGAGAGTTTTAAAATGCTTTAATGACTTAATGAAAAGAGATTAATCACAAGAAATTTAGTCACCAGAACAGAACTGACCGAATGAATCGAATCACCGGGAATCACTTCTTTTACTTCAGGTGATGAGAGAGAGACGGAGACTGGTGTGGCTGAGGCGGATAATCAAAGTGAGAACTTATTTCCTGTTGCCAACTTCTAATTCTGCGGAATTCGCCAGTAATTTCGTTTTCCCACAAGTACATTAGGTTAGAAATGTAAAGGTAGACACAGAACTGGAATGAAATAACGTGCGAGAACTTTACTTCTTTTTAACATACTCTCTAAAGAGAAAGATTTAGTAGTTTACCCGCCGGCCGCTTTATTAGGAACATTCTTGGAGTTCTATTCAGCCATTTATGTGGCAGCTGCACAATGCGAATACGGATCAAGAACTTCGCATTGAATATCAGAATAAGGAAAAAGTGTGACTTGTTGGTGCCAGATGGGCTGGTTTAAGGATTTCAGAAACTGCAGATCTCCTGGGAATTTCACACACAGCAGCCTCTAGACTGAAGAAGAAAAAAAAAAACCATCCTGTGTGTCGAGGGTCAGAAGGCTGAAACACCTTGTTGATGAAAGAGGTCAGAGAAGAATGACCAGACAGGTCTAAGCTGACAGGAAGTCTATAGTAACTCAAGTAATCACTATTTAAAGCCGTGGTGAGCAGAAAAGCATCTTAGAATGCATAACACATCAAACCTTGAGTTTGGATGAGCTACAAGAACAGAAGAACACATCAGGTTCCAGGTTCTAGTTTGGATAAGTGTGTAATCATGATAGTCCTAGATCCTGATGTTCTGTAAATGCTGAGTAGCTTTTCTGCTCACTATATAATTTTCTGGCATTTGGCCTTATCCAGAGCAATCCATTTGAGAGGAAACTGAGCAACTGGGGGTTGTTTAAGGGCCCAGCAGCTTGGTGGACCTGGGTTTTGAACTGGAACTGGGATTTAACCTACCACATTCCCTCATGTTCTACTAGGCAGCCTTACCTCTTTTTTTCACCCACAGAACTGTCGCCCACTTTTTTGTTTTTCGCACCATTCTGCCTCTAGAGTCAGGAAATCAGCCTCAAACATTCATGCCACGATCAAAGGCACAGAGATGTATTCTGATGTTTATATAATGTGAATATGAACTGAAGCTCTTGACCTGATAATTGTTTTGCACTGTGCTGCTGCTCCATGATTGGATGATCACATACCCGCCTGAATGAACTTGCAAGTACTGTGCAAAATGTCCCTAATACAGTGGATGGTATGTGTCTATGTAGCATAAAATACCACAATCTGACCATGTGAAGGGTTTTCCCAGACCAACACATATATATTACTGATATGACTCACAAGTAGGAAATGTTCAGATGGTGAACCGTCTTCCAGGACAGTGAAGACAGATTGTTATCCTTCAGGTTCCTGCACATGACAGTTATAGTCATCACTGATACTGTAAAAACAACATGCTAGGACATTTTGAAATGAGTTCATTCCTACAGCTTGTTATGCTTTTTTGTACTCAAACGGTGTAATTATTAAAGACAGTAATGAAAATATATCGCACTTACAGGTATTGCAGTTTGACGTTGTTCTGAAAAGCCTGCCGGGACACATACGTCAGCCTCGTGTTGGTCACTGTCCTGTTGGGGGCAAAACAGCGATAAAGACAATGTCAATCTCTATAGACATGTACATGCAAAGCTCCAACTCAAGTTATCTCAACCCGTATGAACCACTTACAGATTTCGGAGGTTGCGGTAGAAGGTCAGGTCTTTATCGTTGATGGAGGAGAAGCTGCTCTGGTTTGCAATATATCTGTGAGTTAGAGCAGAAAACAGAGCTTACAAAAATGTGTGTGAACAACATGAACGAATAACTACATCACCGTTGCCATCTTTATCTATCAGACGTCTTTAGGAAATGAATCCTGATAGCGTTAATGCTGCTCCGATGATTAAAGAGCTATGAGCCTTTAGAACAACATTTTTTAAATATATTTTTTATTATTAGAAATTAGAAATCTGTATATATCTGTATATATATATATATATATATATATATAATATTCTGTAAATTTCCCATTGGCTGTAAATTTCCCATTGGGATGAATAAAGTCTAAATCTATCTATCTATCTATCTATCTATCTATCTATCTATCTATCTATCTATCTATCTATCTATCTATCTATATTTTATATTAGATATATAGATATGTTAAATATTTTTTTAAATATTAGATATCTGTATTGTTTAAAAATGTGGTCAAAACAGCAAGAATAACTTTTTCATGTTAAAATTTTTTAACATGACTAAATATGTATTAATTAAATTAAATCTGGGCTTTAAAAATGCATGTAAATTCATTTGTATTATTATTATTTTTTTATTTATTTCATTTTTTTTGATGAACGTCTCCTGGTCTTTGTTCGTCACTGCTAGGAGTATAACCCGAAGTGGTCTCTTGCTGTTGCAGTGCGTCTGCGTCGTTCTGCTGTCAGAGACACTTTTCAGCTCATCGTGGTTGCAAAGAGTGATTGTTTGTCGTATCCTCCCTGTCAGATTAACCCTAGCCTGAATGATCACTTCTAATCCTGTCTTCAAATACACTGACAAATCAACAAGGCGTTTCTTCCCACAGAACTGCCTAAACTCTAGAGAGAGTTGCGTGGGAAAATCCCAGGAGATCAGCAGTTTCTGAAATACTCACAGCAGCCCATCTGGCACTAACAACCATGTCACAGTCACTGAGATCTCATTTTTTTTCTCATTCTGATAATTGATGTAGACATAACTGCAGCTCTTGCCTGTATCTATGAGGTGGACATGCATTAAATGAATATTAACATGGATTTTTGTGTGTGTGTGTGTGTGTGTGTGTGTGTGTGTACTTGTTATCTCTTTATTTACGTAGCTAAATTTTCACTACTTTTTATTTCGATTTTGCATTCCATTTACACAACTTAAAAAATAAAATAAAATAAAATAACTTTTATTACTCCATGCATTTTATTATTTCATCTTCATGATTTGATTGTACAGCACTTTGGCCAATCATGTGTATGAAAAATGTTTTAAATAAAGCCTAATAATTATTTTATATAATTCTGCTTATAAAACAGCACTGTAACAGTAGTGTAAGTATTATTTATTTTTTATTTTTTTTAATTAATTAAAAAATAAAAAATCAATACTACTACTACTACTACAAATTATTATTATTATTATTTTTTTTTTATTTTTTATTTTATTTTTTTTTTATTATGTTTTCATAGTAAATCTGATTTTACCCCCAAACTTTTATCTAATGATTTTCAGGCATTTAACAGCATCCTTCTGCATGATTTTATCCCAGATGCTTTACGTTTCATGATCATGTGAAAGCCTCACTGTATTATAACCCCGTCTATAAACACTGCTCTGAAGGACACTTGATTAGGATGCACACTGCATGACACAATTAAACATTTAGTGATTGCTTCACACAATGCTAGGCCGATTGTGCGATCATTGACGTGATCATAGACTGTGCATCAAATTAAACCGCCTGCTTTTTTGTGGTTTCCTTTGATACCCGGTCAACGAGGTCAGCGCTTTGCTGTGGTTTCTTTTCATGATGTTAAATTCACCACCTGATTTGGTTGGTTGAAACTGGAGGAAATGTTAATCAAATAAGCTGGAAAATGTCTAAAAATAAATAAATAAATAAAATAAATAAATAAATAATAATAATAAAAACAAATAAAATAAAATAAAATAAAATAAAATAAAATAAAATAAAATAAAATAAAATAAAATAGTAATAATAATAATAATAATAATAATAATAATAATAATAATAATAATAGAGGGCATCAGGGGCGTCAGTGCATCCTTCTTGACTTCACTGTCCTCGATCCCAGAACCTGCAGCAACGTTAAGTCGATCTAAATAGTTTCTATTTGCATTCTTTTTTACCTTCAACATTCATATAACTAAAGCACAAAGCAGGCAACAAATAAAGCTTTATCTTCCTGCTACATAAAATTTTCAAATCAACACCCTATTACATTTTAAAAATGAATTGACGTTTCTTATTTTCAGCCTTTATAACCACGTCTGTTCCATTCTTTTTCACGACAATTTAACTCTCGATCACACGTTAAATCCAAAGCTTCAGAATTCATTCTTGTTCATTTTTATTTTCCACATTATTTAACCCTTGTTCTTTGCCTGAGCCGACAGTTTAAAACTACAACACCTTCGACTGACATTCCTGATACATAATTTTATTACGATCTAAAATTCTGTACACTTGGTCATACAGCCACCAAACCATGTAATAAACTCTAATGATAACGAACCCTGAACCTAGCTTTCATCATGTTTATGAACAGAAAATTTATGTATGTTTAATCACACAAAAAAACTCATATTGCAGAGTATGTAGTCACACGTATTTATATATATATATGTATGTTTAGGCTGCATGTAAATAAAGATTGAAGTCAATACTATTGGTGTTAATTAGATGGGTACGTTTTTGCAGAGTTTCTATAAATAATATGAATAATTACATTTTACACTGAAATGAACCATCATATTTTTGTGTGTGTGTGGTTAGGTTGAATGTGAATGTGAAAGTTTGTTATTGATCAAAATACTAAAATTGTAACATTGCTACTAATTTCCACAACAGAAGTTGTGCATGTGTGTGTGTGTGTGTTTTAATTCAACACTGAGTTGATATTACAGTGTTTCTTGTTTCAGCTTTCATGCTCAATTAAATATAATATCAGATACACTCTCTATATTAGGTCTATACAGTAAATACTTGTGCATCACATCCAGACTTTCTGTCATTCGCTTGCTGCTTGTTTGTGAGCAGCAGTTTAACTACAACATGCCAACAACAACAAAACAACAACCTCTTTCACCTTCCTCATGTCTTAATCTAGTGTTGCAAAATAAATACCTTCTGCGTATTTCTTTAGCAACGCACCAAACGCACATCATCTGTCACACAGAAGCATTCGAGTCATGCCTAACTGACTTTCATGTCATCTTGCCTGCTTGTCCTTGATGATACAAAAATAAACAAGTGATGGATGAACAACACGCTCGTGGTTATTATTGCTGTCGTCCCTCACATACCTCGGTGATGGTTAAGCTCAGGCAGGATTTTTTAGGATAAGAAAGAAAAGCTGCACGCTCACATGTCGGTGATGTTCTCCATCTCGGGCTCGCTGAGCGCAGGGAAAGCCGCAATGCTGCGCTCGGTGTCGGCGCAGTAAATTCTGAAGCCCGTGCACGTGCAGGCGGCGGGACACGACTCCGCGGGCCTCCACAGCGCGAGCGCCACAGCGACGCACACCAGCCGCCAGCCCGCCATGCCGAAACCGGAGCCCGGGCGCAGCAGGTTCATCCCCGCTTCTGCGACGCCAGATTTATTGAGGATTGCCCTCACGCGCCACTTGTTGTCTGCGCGTTTCTGTATATATATCTATGCTCTTCTTGTTGTTGCTGATGTTTTAAATCCTTTATAGTCCTTTCCACGTTCGTTCCTTTCTAGCTATTCCCGTGTCTGGAATATTCTGACCTCCCGCAAGCTTCGGAGCGCGCTGAGGTGCTCGCCTAAAGGATTTTACAGACGAGGCGTGTATAGCGCGCGCGCGCGTCGGGAAGAAGCGCCGCTCGTCGGAGGAGCGGATGCGCGAGCGCGACGAAGGTGGGAGGAGCGCAGGCGCGCGGAGGAGAGAGGCAGGACCATCACACACGCGAACGATGATGGATTCTGGACAGCGCATTACGTAGTGGAATGTAGTAAAGAGATAAAAGTTGGGACTTAAGCAACGTATCCTTGTACACTTAGAAAGTTAACCGGGTTTGGGTCATTTATTCATCTTCAGGATGCCCTCGGACCTGGACAGGGTTGTAATGAATCAAAAGCTGGAAGACTAGTAGGAATGCAATGTCAGTCCATCACAATATGCACATTTAAACACACATTCACACAGTGAGGCAGTGGAGTAATCGATCTACCATGCATTTGGACAGATGGAGGAATCCAGACAACCCAGATGAAACCCACATGGACCCATGAAACCACACACAGTCAGAATCTTATGACAGGATCGGAGTTGCTCAGGTGGTGAGGCGGCATGCCAGTTTAGGACATGTTCAAGTTAAAACCTGAGTTAATGAGTACATGCAGATACTCCTGGGGGCATTTTTTCACTAGCTCCACTTGCCCCTTAGTGCACAGGTATTGGATGGGGCTTGAAGGCTGACGCACGTATCTGAGTTAGAATTCCATTGACCTCACATTACATATATTTTTATATGAATTTACTTGTTTATTTTTCTTTTGGACTCCCTCGGGGAAGAATTTCTCTGTGAAAAAACATGCCTTCTAAATCTCAGGTAAGGTTAAAATATAAAAACACAAATCTCAAAAATGCAGTTTTTATGTCGAACATAGCTACACGCAGCATTTGTCGGGGTTCAAGAACTTTCACTGTTTGCATAAAGAGAATATGATTTATTATGTAGGAAGCGTGTAAAAACCCAAACTGGAGCTGAAACAAGACTGAACAAGCCTGGAGATGAGACTGAGTTTCGTAATAATGCTCCAGTGAGTTTGTATAGCATCTTAAAACACCATTCAGTATATCCTACGACCAAAAGAGCTGACATAGTAAAACTAGGCATCATTTGATTCAGTTTGTTTCTTTGAATCTAATGATACCAGTTCCACGATTACAGGATAAATTATACAGGAGTTAGAAGCAAAAATAGCAATTTTTCAAATCTTGTGACCAGTAGGAGGCGCTGTTCCCAAACTGCTTGTATTCCTCAGCTCATGGTTGTTACAGAATTCCTTCGTTGGCATATTCTACACGAAAGATTTGTTCTATCAGCAATCTTTTAATAACTTTTTGGATCCTTTTTATTGTTTGAGACGGTCTGAGCAAAATTTGGTGAAAGTTTTTCCACTTGACTGGCGTAATTTCAAAAGTGACAAAGTTTATTTATTTCCCCATTTAATTTTTATATATGATTCATTGCTTTTTATGAGACATTTTCACACGGTCCATTCATCTTTTGTGACTATATAATATTATTAATAATATTAAATTAATATTTACTTCCCATAAAGAATTCTTTTCATGATTCATTTACACCGACCAGGCACAACATTATGACCACCTGCCTAATATTGTGTTGGTCCCCCTTTTGCTGCCAAAACAGCACTGACCCGTCGTGCACTGTGTATTCTGTCACCTTTCTATCAAACGTCTTCAGCAATGTGAGACCACACGGCCCAGCCTTCACTCCCCACGTCCATCACTGAGCCTTGGCCGCCCATGACCCTGTCGCCGGTTCACCACTGTTCCTTCCTGGGACCACTTTTGATAGATACTGACCACTGCAGACCGGGAACACCCCACAAGAGCTGCAGTTTTGGAGATGCTCTGATCCAGTGGTCTAGCCATCACAATCTGGCCCTTGTCAAACTCACTCAAATCCTTACGCTTGTCCATTTTTCCTGTTTCTAACACATCAACTTTGAGGACAAAATGCTGTCTAATATATCCCACCCATTAACAGGTGCCATGATGAGGAGATCATCAGTGTTATTCACTTCACCTGGCAGGGGTCATAATGTTATGCCTGATCTGTGTGTGTTTATTTGTGATTTTTATTCATAATGTACTTTTTTGCTATATTTTTCATGTTATTGTTCTTTGTTTTTATTTTCTTTTTCTTACAGGTATATTCACTTTTACACAGGACACATTTTTTTTTTTTACATATGAATTTTATCACATTATGACTCAGTTACTTTTACATGTTTATGTTTCACATGATGGCACATAATTATTTCAACTGACATTTTTACACTATTTAAAAAAACAAAACAACTTGTAATCATAAGGGTGTTGTTGTTTTCTTTATGCATAAAGGTCTATATTATTTTTGCATGATACAGCAATGAGGAAACCAAGATTAAGAAGCAGAACAGATATATGAAGATGAAGTAGCCTAATTCAAGCCTGCTGCCTTTTAAACACAATATTCAAAGATGCTTGATGCATCCCAAACTTAATTTACATGCAAATGTTCCACATAACCAGAATACTGTCACATTTTATGTTTTCCCTCATTATGTTTAATGAAATGTTTTATTTAGGGTTGATGTTAAGCCATCAAGGAAAATTTATAAAGTCTGAGGATGCTATGCTGGATGTGGCATTGTTTTTTTTTTTGTGAACTAGGATAGAAAATCACTGAGATAATTTGACTTCATGCAAGTGAGCGTTAATAAGTAATTTTGCATGACTAATATATTTAAGGTCTCTAAAAAAAGACTGAAAGTACTGCAAAATAACCTAAAAAATAAATAATAAATAAATAAATAAATAAATAATTTTATTTGTTGGTAGGCAACCATATTACTTAAAAAAATTAAACAAAAACAGAAATAATAATAATAATAATAATAAATAAAATAAAAAAAATAACACATTATTTTAAAAAACTATAAGATGAACAAATACATATTCAGGAAATGAAATGTTTTTTTTTATGTAACTCTTGTATTTAATTGCAATTTCTTTTCATTCTTTTCAATGGCTCTATTAAATAAATGTGATCTGTTTAATTAAATTGTATTTAATTACATTTAACTGAAAACAATTGTCTGCATCATTCAGACACATGCAATGTTAAAAAAAATATTAAATTATTAAATTATTAAATAATTATACAAATATTAAATTATTATATTTAAAAAATATAAATGAAGGAAAAATTGAATAAACTGGCCCATTTTACCTCATCCTGATATTTCAGACTTTCAGGAAGACATCTGATGTTTAGGCTTTTTTTGTCATGTGATATTATATATTTTTAATATATTATGACAGAGGACACGTCTTAATCAACACATTTTGCAGTTCTGTATTATAAACCATAAATTTAATTAAAGCAATCTTGTATCATTCAGTTAAAGGTTTTCTGTTTAATATCAAGTAGATATGTCATGCATACTTATTTTTCACTCAGTTTGCCCAATTGCAAGGAGAGACAAAAATATTTTGTGGTGTAGAGCTGACTCCACTCAGATTACTCTAATTCTCAGACAGTAAGTTAGGAATAAAACACTTACAGGAAAACACCCGACTATACAGGGTGATGTGATTCGGTCCGGTGTGAAGCTACATCACCACTCTGAAGTTATCTTCCAAACACAGGACATCATAATTTTTCATTTGTTTCATGTAAACACATCTTATTTATTTTTTAGAACAAATTTTAATATTGTGAGTGAGTTCCCGTTATCACTTGCACTACAGCAGCTACAAAGTTCTCTATAACGTAGTAGGATGAGCTTATAGAAAACCAATCAACAGCTTCTGACCAATCAGAAGCGAGCATTCAACAGCGTGGAATAATCAGTGCTAATGAATCTGGCAATTGTGTTGTACAATATCCAGAATAAATTCTACAATGAGACATTAATTTGGCCAATCTTGATATTGTTCTCTAGACCTTTCCACTGTTCTGATGAACTGAGACTCTAAAAGCAAGCAGAGCTGCTGGGCTTTACACAGGGAGTAAAGTGGAAGCAGATCTGGCAACCTGTGACTGTGCTGTAACTCTCGGTCCCTTGAGTCTCTCTGGCGTGACGTGAGCTGTGACGCACAAGGTGCTGCAGGTATTGCGGGGGTGCAGGAGGACTGTTATAAAAACAGGTGTTTCTCAAGGGGAGGGTAGCTACTGTCTAAAGACAGCTTTTCCATTTTTAGCACCTACAAAGTGACATGTCTTTCTTAGAACAACTTCACAGCTGTAAGACACGGCAAGCTGCAAAAAAAGATACTGAATTCTGCATTTGTTTGTCTCTGAGATGTTAACATTACTTTCTTTAAGCTGGATATGGAAATACATGGAAGAAAAAAGGAATAAGGTACAGTATCGGGTTGTAGATACAAGCACCTTTCTAGTTTCTCTTAAACACTTGATGGACCTCCCTAGTGACAAGGAATGGTACAGCATAGTAGCCTTATTTGTTGCCTAGTAGTAGTGCACATGTTGCAGTTGTGCAATTGGCAATTTCATTAAGTGAGAAGTGCTTTGGCTCTAATGGAAGCACTATTTAAGAGTGACAGACTGATGCCTGCTCCTCTGCTACCATCTACTGGTTCCCATTACAATGGCGGACAAAACTCTTCATTCACCCAGTTTCTGTCAGCAAATATTACTAATAAATAGGACAAATGCTTACTGTTAATGTTTAAGTAAAACTTTGCATGCAAAGGTTGCAGTAACACTTGTTCTAGTGGTATGACTAAATAAACATGCTGCTTTTAGAGCATTCTATACAAAGTTGATAATGATTGAAATGAGGAATGTCTTGGTCAAAGGCATTAATGAACAGATTCTTGTATTTTAAACACCAATGTAAAGCTGGCTTTGCACCAGAATCAGAATGGAGTGGGATGGGCTGAGATGCAGTGGGATAAAGTTAGACGGTATGGGATGGCATGGGTGAAGTGGGAAGGTTTGTGATGGAGTGAGACAGAATGGGTGAGGTGGAAAGATATGGGACGGAGTGGGTGAAGTGGGAGGATATGGAATGGAATGGAATAGATGAAGTGGGAGGGTATGGGATGGAGTGGGATAGAATGGGTGAAGTGGGAGGGTATGGGATGGAGTGGGATAGAATGAGTGAAGTGGGAGGGTATGGGATGCAGTAGGTGAAATGGGAAGGTATGGGATGGAGTGGGATAGAATGGGGGAAGTGGGAAGAAATGGGATAGAGTGGGATGAAATGGGTGTGGTGGGAAGGTATGGGATGCATTGGGATAGAATGGGTGAAGTGGGAAGGTATGAGATGGAGTAGGATACAATGGGTGAAGTGGGAAGAAATGGGATAGAGTGGGATGAAATGGGTGAAGTGGGAGGGTATGGGATGCAGTGGGTGAAGTGGGAAGGTATGGGATGCATTGGGATAGAATGGGTGAAGTGGGAAGGTATGGGACGGAGTGGAATAGCATGGGTGAAGTGGGAAGGTACGGCATGGCATGGTATGGAATGGGTAAAGTGGTAAGGTATGGGATGGAATAGGATGGAATAGGATGCTCTGAGATGGAGTTTAAGGTTTGGGATGGAGTAGGATGGAATAGATGCAGACGGAAGGTATGGAGGCGTGAGATGGAATGGGATGGTGAACAGAATGAGACAAAGATTGAATGACAAAAATGATGACAAGAAAGAGACAGAAAATATAAAACAAAGAAAGCAAGAAAGAAAGAAAGGCTGGGATCACACCGCAGAATATAGCATAATTATCGTATTATGCTTCATTTCTTTACAAACTGAGTTGAGGGAAAAAACGTAAAACCATTATCTAGTCACTGTATGACATGATGGTGAGATTTATACATTTATTTTTTTATTTAAAGTTATAGTAGAAATTTTAAAAAACATTGAAAAACAAACAAACAAAACAGGCGTGTCAAGTATACATCAGAACGTTCTGGACTGGGAGTTAGAGCTAGCACTTTCGAGTTCCGGAAATGATTTGTTTCTGGTCTGGAAAACAACAATTCACATTGCTCATATGCATAAAAAAAACTGAAGGAATGCAAAAAAAATCAGAATAGGTGGAATTTTTTTAACACCTGTCTGCTTTTATTCAATAGCAACAATAACTTTTAGGATAACAGATAAAAAAAAAAGGAAAAAACAGCAGCATGTGTTAGGACCTCCTGTCCGTCACCCTCTTCTGTATTTCACAGCACTCTCTGTCCGTCAGTGGATCAGCTCTCAGCACCGTACCCGTCCCGTTCGAATCGACCTGCACGGTCATCACACAGCACATATCCACCAGCTCCCTCTGACAGTTCTGTATCCCAGCATCCACTACACCACGCTTTGCTGGATCCTTCCTCAGAACTTTAGACTCTGCTGCTGAGAAGCCAATCAGATTCGCCAGCAAACTGTCCGACAGATCCACGTCCAGGTATCCGGTCCCATCCGATATGGTGGCCTTGATTTTCCATTCCCCTCCACTGCTGCGCAGGCTTCCCAGCAGAGTGACTATAAAGGCATGCAGCCGCACTACTTGAGCACTATGAGGTGGCCATACACCAGCCTTCAAAATGCAAAGATAGCTGAGAATTGATGTGTCAGCTTTTTTGCTACGGTTAAATGCAGGATTCTGTGATTTGGGCTCATATCTGGCTATCTTTGATCCTGAGGAGGAGAAATCATCATCATCTGCATCAATGTCAATAACTTCAATCGGATTTGCCTTACTGAGGGGAGTTTTGGATGATAAACTAGCTTGATTTGATACTTGGTGTTGGTTGCGGATTGTTGTGTCAGTTTTTTTGCTGCTTGTGCTGTCAGGAACCTTTGCTCTGGACTCATATCTGGCTATTTTTGGTTCTGGAGAAGAGGAGCGATTGTCATCTGCATCAACTTCAATAACTTCAATTGAATCTGACCAACTGATGGACGATTTGGAACGTAAACTAAGACGATTTGATGCTTGGGGTTGGTTGACTTGACTATCTGTTTGTTCATAATCTGCACTTGGAATATCTTCTTGCTGTATTCTGCTATTTTCCACGGGTCCACTGCTGGGAGAGAGTTTGGGATCAGTAGGTGACATCATAACATCCAATTCTTCCATTGGAATGTCATCGAAGTCCTCTGGATCATTATTGAAGTCATCTGGATTGTTGCCCCAGTCATCTTGCCCATTGTCAGGGTCTTCCGGAATGCTGCCAATGTCCTCAGGATAATCCATGAAGTCATCCGGAATGTTATCAAACTCCTCATCCGGAATTTCGGCTACATCTGGCCCACTCTGTCTAGAAATGGGTGTTGCTTCAATTGTGCTTAAGCTAGAGTTTTCTAACTGACGAGGTGCATTCCTGCTGATCATTTGCGAGTTCAGGCTGCTTGGAATGCTCTCATATCCGCTGTCCAGGGTTCCCTCAGTTCTTGTCACTTGCTGGACCTCTTGATCTTCTGCTTCTTGCTGCTGGTTTTCCTCAGGCAACCCTAAGGTCCTGCAGATCACCCTGCTCTGAGAATTCACCTCCATTATCTCTTCCACTTCTCCACCAAGAACCTTCACATTCTCTGGTTTAAGCAGCAACACCCCTAGACGTACCATCACCAATCCCACTACCTGCAGCTTGGTGCCCGGGGGCAAGTTGGCGCTGAGAGCTGGAACAGGTCTGTACTCAATGGCCTCCAGGTCTTGCACACCATCGGTGAGCTGCAACATCAGCATTCGAGTTGGCTTTGCCTCCCAGGGTCTCTGGGTGGCTTGTGTCACGGCAGTCACCTCATCATTGGAGCAATCAGAGCCACGGAGACGCTGGAGCTGAGAATATGCTGGCTGGCTAACATCTAGGAGCGAGTCCATCTGGAGGCAATAGCAGCCATTTAGTTCCATTTTTTCAACCTCAGAAATGCCAGCAGGGAGGACAGGATGAGCTAAACCACGGAGGTCTGTGATAAGCCACTGGTCCAGGACTTGCTGGTTGAGCTCGGTTTGATGCAAGGCTGCGCCACCTGCCTCCACCGTTACCCATTCAACACAGGCATCCAGCCATGCCTGGGGCACCTGGATATGCCATGTGGAGCGCAGCCAGGCCTGGGTGGCCTGGGTACCACCTGCCACTGGCATCCTCTCTTTACTGATGTAGCTCTCTGTTCTAAACAAACAGGAAACATGTTAATAAATCGCAAAATGATCCACAAGATGATTTTCTGTCCACTTGTATATTTTATTGCTATTGACTATACAGTATTATTTGGAGCTGTACTGTGAGCTATTCTGTCCTTGAATTAGTGGGTATGTAAAAAAAATTCTGACAATGCCAGAACTTTCTCATTGACTGTCCTTGTTCGAAGCAGGATTAAACCATCTTATCAAGAGAACATTGTGAATGAAAGGGAGGGAAGTGGAACGGTAAGATTACAGGGTGAAGAGATGAAGAAGGTACAGGAGTTTAAGTACTTGGGGTCAACAGTCCAGAGTAATGGAGAATGTGGGAAAGACGTAAAGAATCAAGTGCAGGCAGGTTGGAATTGGTCGAGAAAGGAGTCGGGAGTTCTGTGTGATAGACAAATATCAGCGAGAATCAAGGGGAAGGTGTACAAGACAGTGGTGAGACCGGCCATGCTGTATGGTTTAGAGACAGTGTCACTGAGACAGAGACAGGAGTCAGAGCTGGAGGTAGCAGAGCTGAAGATGTTGAGGTTCTCTTTGGGAGTGACACGGTTGGACAGGATTAGGAACGAGTACATCAGAGGGACAGCTCATGTTGGACAATTGGGGGAAAAAGTTAGGGAGGCCAGATTAAGATGGTTTGGACATGTTCAGAGGACGGAGAGTGAGTATATTGGTAGGAGGCAAAGAGGAAGGCCAAAGAGGAGGCATATGGATGTAATAAATGAGAAATGAAGCTAGTGGGTACAAGTGTTGAGGCAGAAGATAGGGATAGGTGGAGAGAGATGATTTGCTGTGGGCCACCCCTAAAGGGAAAAGCCGAAAGAAGAAGAAGAAGAAGATCGTGAAAACATTGCCACCAACTCACGAACAATTTTGTTGCCTTGTTTTGTTTTGTTTTTCTAGAAAATCATAGAGTAAAACCAGCTTAACAGTCATAATATTCTGGTCTGGCTAATGATCTGATCTGACATTCAGCAGCCAATGATGATGCCACATTTTGTAAAATGGGTCTCTAAAAACATGAACAGAAAAGATATAAAGTTTAGGCAATGTTTCAGTCGTTATCATTTCCCTTCATATATGCATTGATGTCTATATTTACATTATGTACATATACACATGCTTGGTCCAAATGTACCTGAACATGAACTTAAACCAGTAACGTTATTCTGATCCAGTGACACCTTTACACCAGTGCAGCAATTAGCATTAGATACCCAGCTAAACTAATTCTGACTATTTCTCAGAGTAGATATAAAGATACTCACAATACTGGATAAATTTCAGCAGTTATGTTGCAGCAGTGTCTATTTCTCTACGTTTGTTTTATTAAACGCAATCTAATCCATAGTATTTCCATGTTTCCATAGATATCTCCAAGCAGCTATTAACATCACTTTATACAGCCCCGGTCTACTAACCTTGCTGGAAAAAAATGGGCGGGATTTTTTGTAAGATTGACAGATAATTCGTCCAATGACGATTTAGTTTTCGGGATTTAGCTCGGTGTTCGCCCTATCAAAGCGCTTCTCATTCGGAGGACTGTGCTGTCATTTGTCTACTATAAGGCGGGTTTCCTTTCATGTTCGTGTGTACGGTGTTTATTAGGGGAGGAGGACTCTTGAGGCTATATTTAAGGTTGGTTGCTGTATTTCCTGGTGTGAGTAGAAAACAAACGAAAAACATCTGTTTTTATATTATATCGTAAGAGGTGATGATTTATTTGAATGTTTATTTTAATGTGTATTGCGTGTTTGACTTTATTTGAGTTATTTTTTGTGTATTTCTGTTGCACGAGACTTTAAGCTTCGCGCTAATGTTATCGGTCTAATCGGCTAGCGCGCTCGCTAGCAACGTTAGCTAGCATGCTAGGTCGAGTGTATCTTTTTTATTGGGAATTACTTTGCATTTTTTTTATATATATATATATATATATATATATATATATATATATATATATATATATATATATATATATAATCTAAAATGTTCAGATTTAGACAGAAGACAGAAAGTAAGACAGAAAATAAACCAACGCGCGAGGCTAAACCCTCTGGTTCGACAACATTCCTAACAGGCGGAAGTTAGCATGCTAGCCAGCTCGAGCTATATCTATTGTTAATTAGGTAACATTAGCCAGGAAGACTAGCTAGTTGGCTAGCGCCATCTTCTTTTAATTTTGTATGTGTCTCATGTGTTCCTCTTTAACAACTGAGAGCGAAATGAAGTAGAAGAAAGCCGAATCAATTAGCGCTTCGTTGTTCTTTGTTCCTATTAATGTAGCTAGCATAAATATGCATGAGTGTGAATCTTCCTTAATGTACCTGAGTGAGATTAGCCGAGCTCTCCAGCCTGACTCTACAGTACTTACGTTTAAAAAGACAACAAAATGCGTCAAATATCTTCTTTACATATTTTTTACTGTTATATATTGCTATATTTTTTTGCAAGGGGTGTTCTAATAGTTGAGATCGTATTCCCAATACACTACTTCCTTGTTGAATAATTGGCCAGTGTTGTGTAATCCCTGTTGCTATGTTATGTCGGCTTGATGAATAACACTTTCTTTTCGGATTTTCTGTTTTGTTTTTGTTTAGGTTGAAATGCTTCATCAGAACCAGAGCCAAATCTGTTGCAGTTACAATAATTAAAACTTCATTTATCTTCCTTGGTTTGCTCTAAAGCTCAAGGATCCTAAATGAAGCCTGCAGTTTTTACAGAAGATTTAAGCCTAAAATAATAGGCTATAATGGCAAAAGTTTTGGGACACTCCTCCAAGCCATTGAATTCAGGGGTTGGGCTCGGCCCCTTAGTTCCAGTGAAAGGAACTCTTAACGCTTCAGTGTACCAAGACATTTTGGACAATTTAATGCTCCTAGCTTTGTGGGAACAGTCGGAACAGGAAGGGGTCATCCACAAACTGTGCCCGCAAAGTTTTGGGAGTATGAAATTGTCCAAAATGTCTTGGTATGCTGAAGCATAAAGAGTTCCTATCACTGGAACTAAGAGGCCAAGAACAACCCCTGAAATCCAATAATTTGGAGGGGGTGTCCCAAAACTTTTGGCAATATAGTGTACGTCTAAGATCAAGTCTGGGTTCTTTGTGAGGAACGTTGAGCGAAAGAAGATGATGTGCATTAATGATATGTATTTTTATGTGTTTGATGCTCAGAGTTTAGCTTTGCTATGTTCGTCAAATCATTGAGAGTTATTTAACATTTTTACACCCAACCTGGCTTGGAAAAATCTTTCTTAGATATGTATCAGAAAGTGTTGATTCTTTTAACCCCCAGATTTACTGAGCACTGCGAGCATCTCGACAGTACAAATAAATAATGGACACAGAAAATGACCCACAAGAAGAGGAGACTTTCAGCAGCACAGAGAGCAATGGTAAGATCTTTGTGCTTCATGAGGTCCTTTACATCAACTTGCTAGGAAACTGGTAGGCCACTGGTCACGTGCAGACCCATCCAAGCCGAGGACTGCTTGGATGGTCGGATTTCAGCAGTTCCGTTATATTAGATTTCTAAACACAAACCAGTGTGATGTCTGTAGTGGGTTTTTGTTGTGGTGTATTCTCATGCGTTTGGCAATATTTAACTAAAGGCCTAAAGACATTAGCTTAAAAAGGGTACTATTTCTATAGATTTTCATTTTTTGTAACTTCTCTGCTCTGATAAGTAAAGTGATTACATAGCTTTATTTTGAATGTTCAGACTAGTTGGTCTAAGTGGTATAATGTGAAGTGCCTCTGAAACACAGCACAGCCATGTAGGCAAGAACTAATCGTTAAAAGTTAAGCTTTAATTGGTAAATACTGCCATGCTCGGAGTCCAAGAGAGCAGAATAGCCCATGCTCTCTCCCTGCTCCCAGGCAGGGTGGGAGGGGTGTCATTAGCCAGTAATGGGAGGCTGTGAGCTCATATTGCAGAAGGGGGCCCATAGCACTTTCCTCAGAGTCTGAACTGTAGTTTGACTAGAAAGACTCTTCTGGACTGGAACCTGTTGCCTGACAGGAGTGGGCCGACTGGTGGTTAAGAATTGGCCAAGATTATATACAAAATAAAAAAGGTAACAGTTGTCAATGTTTAGAAAGCAGTTACTTTGTAAACAAGAAATTTTAACTTGTTTGACCTTAACAAATTTTAGTTTGCAGGTGTTACAATTTTAGGTGCCTAAAAAGGGAGTTCACAAGCATTAAAGATCGGCATGTGCTGTCGTTGTGTTTTTATGTATTTCAGGTAAGCGCCCTGCACAGGACACTGATGACAAGCCATCATACAAACGCTCACGAAAATCTGATGACATGGTGGAACTGCGTGTGTTGTTACAAAGCAAAGTGAGCACTCGTACACAGGAATACGACAGGATGTCACTTAACTGATCTGATTCTTTCACAGCTCTGGGGTTTTTGGATAACTGCATGTCTCTTATCCCCAATTTCAGAATGCTGGAGCTGTGATTGGAAAGGGGGGAAAGAACATTAAAGCTCTGCGCACTGATGTGAGTAAACAACTTTTAAGTCTTTCACCCATGCATGTTCACAATCACACATGCATAGAAATCTGTGGTAGGCAGAACACACTCTCTTTTTTTTTTTTTTTTGGTTAAATGTTAAAGCAATACTTTTTTTCTAATCTAGTCTTTAGCCACCACTTGTAGATGCTGCGTGATCACCACAAACGCTTGTTTCTCTTTACTGTTGAAAGACCAGACAACCTGTTGACTCATGACACGTTGATAATGAAATTTGAAGAGCTATTGTCTGTTCTTTTGTCAGTGCAGGGAAGCAGGTTCATTCTTGTTCAAGGTAATCAAGCATACTACAAACAGGGTGGCTTGAGATTAGTCTTGATTATTCCTAAAGCCAGTTTTACACTGAATTTTCAGCAGCTTTTCACAATTATTACTTGTCACGCCGTACAAGATGGTCTCCATAAGAATTTCGTAGCAGTGTATAATAACATGTCAGACGAAATTCTGCCAGGTACAGGTTTGTAGCTCTTCAGCCGGAAAATGGATTCACGTGATGGTAAATAATCTCTATGCACAAAGTGCTTGCATGCTAATCGGTTAGCGAGACACGTAATTCATTCCATATCGCCTCCCTTTTTTCTCTGAGGCATTGCAGAGACTTTCCATCTGCTGCTGCAATTTACCAAACTACCCTTTCGGTTTGTTTACTTTTTGCCCATTTCCACTCCTGGCTTTGTAGCAGTCCCATGAGTGTCGTCATCATATTCCTTCCTCCAATTGGAGGACTTTAGACAAATGTCGTAGCATCAGTCACGCGCAACTTTTCCATCAGCTGTATTCTGTTGGTAAATACAGCTGCATTAAGTTGAACGCCATTGAGCATGGATCACATTTTGATCCTCCTCATACCACCAGTCTCTATTCCAAACAAACATCCCAGATAAGTGCAGTGGAGCATGTGGAAGCAAAATCGGGCCGAATATCATACAGTGTAAAACTGGCTTAATGGTTTTTCTTTTTAAAAAATTGCTTTGTTTCCCTGGTCAATAATTGTAAAGATAATCTTTGTATTTGAGTTTTAGTTTTTGATGTACCGGGGAAGATTGTTAGACTGTTGTATTTATGTTCATTTGATGTTTTCATGTGAAATATACACTTTTAATTACAGCAAGCTAATTACTAATTATTGAAAGTAATTTATACAGGCCAAAAATACATATTCATTGCTCTCTTCTTGTCCTGTCCTCCATTTTCCTCCAGCAATATCAGAATATGAAATCACACTGACATTTTTTTACAATTAAAAATTGTACTCCTCTTCCACTCCCTCTCCCCCTTTTTCCTTGTTTTTGTATTTGTTGTTTATTTTTTGGCCAATTCCAATATTCTGGATCGACATGTCCCGCCCACCTGCGTTGCTGCCTGACCTCCTGACTCCCTGGTTGGCCCTGCCCATAATCGCGCCCATTCCTTTTGGGTGCCTTACTTGATTGCTCTGGGTGCTTGGCCCCGCCCCTGCAGTACAATGCCACTGTGTCAGTCCCAGACAGCAGTGGGCCCGAGCGGTACGTGCCACTCAAGATACTCCAACCTCCAAATACTATCCACACTGTTACTGACTATATCAGTACTGTTAATGATGTCCTTCATGTACCAGATAACTCCCTACTGCCATAATCCTCCTCTCATAAATATGGTTACAGTGATGTCATGACTGTCAGTCTTAAGTGCCATAATGTTATGCAAAGTGCCTGTACTGTCATCTCAGTCGTTTAATGACTCTGACCCCTTTTTCTTTCCGTCCTTAATCAAAAAGACCAGAAATTGTATAAGGCAAGTGCTTCATTTGACCTGTTAGAGAATCAGTGATTTGCAGAGCATACTATTAACACAAGTTAACAATTATTCCTAATGCAACAATGAGATTTATTATGTAAGGGTGATGGAGCAGTACAAAATACATTAATTACTTCTCTCTTCTTTGTATTTGTGATATGATGTTTGGCTTAGTTGAAAAGCCCTATTAAAAAAAAAAAATTGCCAGTGAGCCATGCCATGCATCCCCTCATCGTTCTCTCTGTTTATTTCCAATCCTGTCTCTCATTCCTGTAACACTAAAGGGCTTCTTGCTTCATTTACTCATTACACTTGCATTAGATTCTTCTCTCTGTCCCTCTTCTTCCACTCAGTTTCCTGTTTTTTATGTGCTAAAGCTTTATCATACAGTGCACACCTCTTCTCCTCCACCCTGCTTTTTCAGGGACCGGAAGGATCCTCACTGTTTTTTCTTTATTTTTTGCTTTCTTCTTTCTCTGTGGCTCATCACTCCTTTTCTGTGCATGAGGGAGTGCATAACAATATCATTAATACACAGCACAGCGGGCACACTGAGTGCAATGACCCATGATTACTCACCACATGCCTAATAGTCATTTTCCTTCTCATGTCTTCCTGTGTGATGGCACACCTCAAAGGATCCTGAGCATCAACGCAGACATCCCTACTGTGGCTGATATCCTGTTGAAGATCATCCCTACTCTAGAGGAGGTAAAGAAGCCTGTTTTTGTGGCTTATTTGGATGAACGCCATCTCAATGTTGAATTGACTTTATTCTTCTGGTTAGTATCAGCATCACAAAGGGGTGGACTTCGATTGCGAGTTGCGGCTGCTGATCCATCAGAGTTTAGCAGGCAGCATCATCGGTGTGAAGGGGGCCAAAATCAAAGAGCTGCGTGAGGTGAGGATCACCGTGAAAATCTCTTGCAGACTATAAAGCTTCCTTAAAGGAAAGTCTTGCAAGAAAGGAACATCAAGTCTGTGCATTTGTCTTGTATTCTATACCCTGGAGTTCCCAGAGTAATGATTTTTTTTTTTTCCTTTCTTCTCACTTCTTTGGCATGTTGTGTTGTATTATTCCAGAGCACCCAGACTACCATCAAGCTTTTCCAGGAGTGCTGCCCTCAGTCCACTGACCGTGTGGTGCTGGTTGGTGGTAAAGCAGACAGGGTTGTGCAGTGTATTAAAACCATGCTGGAGCTCATTGCTGAGGTAAAACAGTTATGTGCTCAATTATAACATGGAGGAAATCCTTTATATTTTTTTTTGTAATAAATTTGTTACTTTATTTATATATAGGCCCCCATTAAAGGCCGCGCACAGCCATACGATCCAAACTTTTACGATGAAACGTACGACTACGGTGGCTACAGCGTGATGTATGAAGAACGTGGACGCCGGCCAATGGGAGGGTTCCCCTCGCGGGACCGTGGATTTGATCGCATGCCCCCTCGCTCCGGCCCCCGGGCTCACCACATGCCCCCAAGAGGGAGAGACTACGATGACATGAGTCCACGCCGAGGACCTCCTCCACCTCAGAGAGGAGGCAGAGGGGGAGGGCGACCCCCACGCAATATGCCAATGGGACCGCCCCACCACCGCAGAGGGTGAGCAGACAAAACCGTCTACGATGCACTAATGCCATCACCAATTTGCCATCATTATCTTATGTTACTGCCATGTGTGTTTGTAGCGATGACCAGTATTCCTACAGCTCCCACCGCAGTCACTCAGACGACAGACGGCAGTAAGTAGTTCTGCTTTTGGTGCAGTGGTGTCTGGAGAAAGGTTTCTCAAGCTTTCTGCACCAGCACCCCAGTATCTCTTGATGCACCCAGAACATCACTAGCAATTAATACCCAAATATACACTTTTATGTCCTTCAATTTTTTTTTCCCTCCCATCTTTAGTGGGGACAGGAGAGGAAGACCTGGAGATCGCTATGGCAGTATGGTGAGAGCTTTGTTTTCTGCATATGATGGACAAAAAGATCTAAAACCTGTATATTAGCAACAAGACATTTGGTTTTTCCAGAGTTATAATGCCATTACACTAAAGTAGAAGGATGGTTTTCATAGCAAATGTGTTCTTGTAGTCTTTACTGGACAGATGGTTGGATTGGGACAAAAAGCAGGACCCAAGTTGTTACTTGGCAACAGATTTGCTAGTTGCCATAGAGACAGGGAACAGACTGAAACAGCTGAAGAAGGCATTTGTTAGTTGGATGCAATGGTGTGTTTTTAAAACTCTCACAATATATTTTTTTCCTCTTTGTGTTTTCAGAATGATGGTGGCTACGGTAGGTATCCATCTGATAACATTCTGTTATTTTACTGGCCACTTGAGAGCTTTTTCCACTACACAATGCACAAAAAATAACAAATACTCATATGGTTTATATAAGGTAGGACTTGTGATGTGATGTCCTTGCAATGTAATTCAACACAATTTAGTTTTGTTCTGTTGTGGATTTTGTAAATCTACAAATGATTGTTTTACACGTTTGCAGCAAACATATGCCTTTATGACCTGCTTACCCCTTTCTCTCTCTCTCTCTCTGTTGACATTAGACAACAACTCCTCCTGGGATAGCTATCATTCTGGTAAGCATTCTAACAACTAGTAAGATAAGCATGTACGTCTAACCTGTTATAAACGGCTCATTTCTTCTGTGTGTCTTCCTCAGGTGGAAGAGGTAGCTACAGTGACATGGGAGGTCCCGTCATCACCACACAAGTGACAATTCCCAAAGATGTGCGTATTTACACACTGATGACTTTGTACACATTCCATCACAGTACAGGCCCTTATTCGAGGCACATGTATAAACACTGATCCAAATCATCCATGTTCCCCCTTCTAGTTGGCTGGATCCATCATTGGAAAAGGAGGCCAGAGGATTAAGCAGATCCGACGTGAATCTGGAGCGTCGATCAAAATCGACGACCCACTCCAGGGCTCTGAAGATCGTATCATCACCATCGCTGGCACACAGGATCAGATTCAGAATGCACAGTACCTGCTACAGAACAGGCAAGTCTTATCTGCATGGTGGTTTTTACTTTTTTTTGTTCTCCTCTTCTCTAAATATGTGCAGTTTTTACAATACAACAAAATGGAAATATCTTTATTAATAATCTATATACACCGACCAGACAACATTATGACCATCTGCATAATTTGCTGCCAAAACAGCCCTGACCCATCATGCACTGTGTATTCTGACAGCTTTCTATCAGAACCAGCATTAACTTCTTCAGCAATTTGAGCAACAGTAGCTTGTGTATTGGATCGGATCACACGGGCCAGCCTTCACTCCCCACGTGCATCAACGAGCCTTCCCATGACCCTGTCACCAGTTCACCACTGTTCCTTCCTTGGACCACTTTTGATAGATTTTGACCACTGCAGACCAGGAACACCCCACAAGGGCTGCAGTTTTGGACATGCTCTGATCCAGTGGTCTAGCCATCACAATTTGGCTCTTGTCAAATCCTTACACTTGCCCATTTTTCCTGCTTCTAACACCAACTTTGAGGCGAAAATGTTCACTTGCTGCCTAATATATGCTTATTCACGGCACGGTCATAATGTTATGGCTGATCGGTGTAAGTGGATTCAGGCTGATTTTTATATCGAAAATCCTTCATTCCCAAACCCAGGAAGACTTTAGAGAAAGAATTGCATGAACTCACATGAGGGAATTTCCAATCATGTGCACAAGGGGATTTTGCTTACATGCAAACATGTTTGAGTTTAGAAGCCAGTATATTAGTCACTACTTACCCACTCTCTGTTCTCCTGTTTCCCGCAGTGCGCTTCACATCCTGGGACGCCATGACTAACCCAACTCGTCCTCCGCCTCTCTCAGGACCTACAGCACCACTCCACGTGTGAAACCCTGCATCCCTCCACCACCATTTATTCTGCTGCAGCTTAGATTTTGTGCGAGGGAAGATCTTTGGTTGAGCTTTCGGCTTCAGCGGATGAATCGATTTGGAATATCCTCCTGTTATCTAGGATTGAATTCATATTTGGCTTGGCATTTATTATTTTTTATTTTATTTTTATTTTTTTTTAAAGTTGGTTTTTATTTTCAGTTTCAATTTAAAGCATCATGCTTGCAGCGCTTCACATAAAAGCCTGCCATTATGCTGTTGGGTTTTGTATTGCTTTTTCTTTTTTCCTCAACCGGCCATCCCAAATCAGTCCTGAATGTGTACACACGTTTGTTTTTTCTTTTTAATTGTAAGATTTTTAATATCTGTTTACTTTCATCTCCTGCAAAGGTGAAAGGGGAAAAAAAAACCTTGTGGCTGTATGGAGAACATGGTGTGTAAATATCCATTCATTTCTATGGAAAAAGAAGAATTGATATATAAGTCTGAAAATCCTGTACCTGTTCTGTCGGTGTTTAGCTGTCTCCTGATCCAGGCATCACAGAAGCTTGTCCACAGGCCGCTGTGACCTCTGGAGAAACTAAGCTTAATATTGTGGGTTGTGTATCAGTTTTCTCTCCCCAGTTTTTGCTGGGTTTTAAAACCTAGTACTTATCCAATTTGCTCTACCTCTGGAATTTTTTCATAGGTCTGCCACTCTGACATGGGGCCCACTTTTTCCTTTTTCCTTTTATTTTTAAATGGAAAATGTGGGTGTGAAGTTGTTCTGCTTTGGATTGTGTTTTGTGTCGGGACAGAACAGTTAAATTGGGGTTTTTCTCCCTCTCCTCTGTTTTTGGTTCTTTTTCTTACTCTAATTGTCTGATGTTCCTCACCCTGATACATTTGTAGATCGTCATTTGTCGACAATAAAATATGCCAGTTTTTTTTTTTAATGAAATTGGTGGTGTTATTTGATAAGTACAGTAGCTGTAATGACTGCTCAGCTAATAATTCACTCCAGTTTTATAGTTACAAGACGAATCCCAATTCCTTTAATTTTATAGAATATGTAAACAAATCCTAGGAGACCCCGGTACTCAGTTTTAATTTGCATCCTCTATAATTTGAGGAAAAATAATAATGATTTAATGTACAGGTTTCCCAGTAAATGCATTAATGTTGCATTAAAACAAAACTGACTTTATTTGATGTCTATGTACTTAAGGATTTTAATAATCAAAGTGCATAACAAAATAGCACTGATTTATAACTTTAAAAAAAAAAACTATTGCATTTAAAGAAAATACATATTGACATGCATATGAAATGTAATATTTTATGATTAATAATAGTCTTAAAATGTTAATGATTAAGTAGATCATTGTTTGAAAATATATATAGATATAGACATATCTCACAGAATCTATAAATCTCTATATACACTATATTGCCAAATGTTTTGGGACACCCCTCCAAATGATTGAATTCAGTGGTTGGGTTTGACCCCTTAGTTCCAGTGAAAGGAACTCTTAATGCTTCAGCATACCAAGACATTTTGGACAATTTCATGCTCCCAACTTTGCGGGAACAGTTTGGGGATGACCCCTTCCTGTTCCAACATGACTGCACACCAGTGCACAAAGAAAGGGCCATAAAGGCATGGATGAGCGAGTTTGGTGTGGAGGAACTTCAGAGAGTCCTGACCTCAACCTGATAGAACACCTTTGGGATGAATTAGAGCGGAGACTGTGAGCCAGGCCTTCACATCCAACATCAGTGACTGACCTCACAAATGCACTTCTAGTGGAATGGACAAAAACTCCCATAAACACACTCCTAAACCTTGTGGAAAGCCTTCCCAGAAGATTTGAAGCTGTTATATATTCCTGTGCATGTAAAGGCAAACATCCCAGTTTTGGTCTGGCTCGCAGTCTCCGCTCTAATTCATCCCAAAGGTGTTCTGTCAGGTTGAGGTCAGGACTCTGTGAAGTTCCTCCACACCAAACTCGACCATCCATGCCTTTATGGACCTTGCTTTGTGCGCTGATGTGCGGAAGGGGTCATCCCCAAACTGTTCCCACAAAGTTTGGGAGCATGCAATTGTCTAAGGGGCCAAGTCCAACACCTGAATTCAATGATTTGGAGGGGTGTCCCAAAACTTTTGGCAAAATATAATGTATCTTCCAGGTTATTTGTAACAAGTATATCTCACCTTTAAATCAATCCGCTGCATGTGAAATCACATTCAGACCAAACTCCGTTACACTAGGTCGCGCTGTTTCTCCTGTTCAGCCTCTGAGTGAGAAGAAGAGAAGATGTTTGTGAATGGACGCACTTTGGACTTCTGGCCAGCGACCAAATCTGCATACTACCGGACTAAGTAGTACACCAGTATAAAACACACACCCCAGTGGCACGTGCGGTGTGTGTGCACTATTATTTAGTGCGGAAGTGTACGGTGTTTTTCTGCAGTGCTTCGACTCTAAACTTCTTTACATATTTCCTTTTTTTTTTTACTTTTTGGATGCACCTCCTGTCGCTTTGAGTTTATTTCTGGTGTGTATGCTTTTAAAATGGTTTATAATGTAACCAGTCGTGTTATTATTATTATTGTGCTCTATTATGAATGAATGAGTGATGTGTAGAGCGCAGTGATTTGTAGAGCACAGGAAGCAGAATCATCATAAATTCATCACCTCAGCTTGCACATGGCTTAACTAAATATAAATCAAGCTTTTGCTCCAAATCTGACCTTGCTAGTGACACTGTTGCTTGCTTAGTCTAAGATGGTATACATTCTGAATACATTGATTTACATCTTCAATAATGATTTTATCCTGGTCAGAGTGGCACATATCCCAGGAATACAGTATGACTGGGACACTGACCCATCACCGGACACTACACACAACACACACACGCTCACTCGCATGTTTATTCCCACCTGAAGGCAGTAGGAGTAGGCCAATTTTTTTTTAGGGAAGTCGGAGGAAACCCCAGTTCAGGTTGGAACCAATGTGCCATCATGCCACCTTTGCAATTACAAATACTAACAAACTAACACGCTAGTTTTCGTATGCATCTGATTCCTAATTATGAATATGATCATCATTTTGTCCCAGAATGGAGCAGCCATTGATGCCTCGGGAATCCGGCCAGTATGTGGCGGAGAGGAGCCGGGATGTATTTGTGGACGAGGATGGTGTTAAGAAGATGGCAGAGATGCTCTACACGCTGAGAGACAGCGAAGCGTTCTCACCCAGTACCTGGAAGTTAATGAACCATCTTGCTCCCTCTCGGGACATGGATGACGCCATTAACTGGGTGCTTGTGACAGACACTATGAACTTCTCCTTCTGGCCTGATAGAGAGGACCAAGAGTGTGAAGTGAATCATAGAGGAACCACATATCGTGGCTACATGTCTCTGTGTGCAGCTGTCACCAGGGCTATGGACGAGGGTAAATGGTGCTATGGGAGGTATTCCAAAGCTTATTTGTGCATCTGGAAAGTCTTTGACCTGGTGGTTTTCTTTCCTCATAGGTGTGCCTATAACTGACCCCGCCTACTTCTCCCAGATGAGTGAGGCTGACCTGGCACATGTCCTTCGCTCAGATAACGACACTCCCATGCCCATGCTGAAGGAGCGTCACCAGGCCCTCACCGAGGCAGGCCGTGTGCTCATGCAGCATGGCGGATCTTTCCGGAGCTTTATAAGCCACGTGGAGAATGATGCTGAGAAAATGATGCGGTACATTGTGGATAACATACCGTCCTACCGGGACGAAGCCACATTTGAGGTATACAGGCGTAGTATGACTGTCTTTCCACGTCATGCTTTCTTACTAATATGACAAGCTACGTTTTTGTGTCTCGTTATCTTACAAGGGGAAGGAATGACTGTAAACAGATATGAAGAATTAGACACTTTGAGACTGTTATTGAAAAAAAATCAACTTTGGGGTGGTAATGATAACGCCACTTCACAGGGGACCACATCACACCACCCTGCTGATGATTATTTTCATATAACTGTCTTTGTTTATGGTTACTTATGTAATTAGCTGGTCACCAAATGAATGTCATGTTGATAAACCAGGGCAAGAGGATTTGCTTCTATAAGAGGGCTCAGATCCTTGTGGCAGATTTCTGGGGGATCATGGAGGCCAGAGGTGAAGGGAACATACGCAACTTTGACTACCTGACCATGTTTGCTGACTACAGAGTGCCACAGGCCCTCGTCTACCTGGGCGCACTACGCTACTCAGATGCTCTCATGGAAGCATTAAAAAAGGGTAAGAGTGGGTTGGGCTGTGTACTTACCATGACCCAGAACTTACTTAGAAAAACTGAAATGGACATGTAAAGGGTGCTCACCATCCTTGAGCCCTGTTACCATAGTCTGTGATAGTCTTATTGCACCTATGAGTTAAAGGAAAAAATTCACCCTGAGCATATGCTATATTGCCAAAAGTTTTGGGACACCCATCTAAATCATTGAATTCAGGTGTTGGGCTCAGCCCCTTAGTTCCAGTGACAGGAACTCTTCAGCATACCAAGACATTTTGGACAATTCCATGCTCCCAACTTTGTGGGAACAGTTTGGGGATGACCCCTTCCTGTTCCAACATGACTGCACACCAATGGCACATGGCAAGGTCCATAAAGACATGGATGAGCGAGTTTGGTGTGGAGGAACTTGACTGACCTCAACCTGATAGAACATCTTTGGGATGAATTAGAGCGGAGATTGTGAGCTAGGCCAAAACTGGGACTTCTGCCTTTACATGCACATAAATGTAATACGGAGTTGACCCGCCCTTTGCAGCTATAACAGTTTCAACTCTTCTGGGGAGGCTTTCCACAAGGTTTAGGAGTGTGTTTATGGGAATTTTTGACCATTCCACTAGAAGTGCATTTGTGAGGTCAGACCCTGGTGTTGGACGAGAAGGCCTGACTCACAGTCATGTTGGAAGAGGAAGGGGTCATCCCCAAACTGTTCCCACAATGTTGGAAACATGCACTTGTCCAGAATGTTTTGGTATGCTGAAACATTAAGAGTTCCTTTCACTAGAACTAAGGGGCCGAGCCCAACCCCTGAAAAACAACACCTGAATTCAGTGATTTGGAGGGGTGTCCCAAAACCTTTATATATAGTGCCAATATAGTGTATTAATCTTTAGAATAAACATGTGATCTTCAGTGTCCTCTAAATAACTTCAGAGTTTGAACTATCTGGGTCTGTTTTTACTTGACACTGTTTACTCGCAATTCCGTTCAGCTGGTTTCCAAATCTTGAACTTTTGAAGCTAATACCACCATCAACACTATCGTTCTTGTCAGTAATCACACGGTAATCTCTCATTACTGTGACATTGAATGACACTGGTACAGCTGAAGGACTTGAGCCTGGTCTTGAATTTAAGTCTGCTTTCTAAATGTTTGTTGCGTACTAGCGTTTGTGACTGGATTAGAGGTGTGTCGAAATAATGTTTGTGTTGTCTTTTCACAAAATTTGACAAGAAATCATTCTTGTTGAGCTTTTGAACGTCCGGTACTTCAGAGTAGAAACGTCACTGTTTTCTGATTCCAGGTGAGTTGTTAAGCTCAGGTGAGAGGAGAGAAGTGGAAATCCGTGGCTGTTCTATCTGGTGCGTGGAGAAGATTAAGAATCACCTGTGGAAACTTGTGAGGGAGAGAGATGGGAAGAGCTGTGCCATAAACTCAGCTCTCATCGACTTTTATCTGTGGCCTTATGCAAAACAACACCATGAAGAGATGGCCCACATTCCCATACACCACACACGTTGTGTATATTACTGAAATGTGTACAGAATGCTTTCATTTATTTGCCCGTAAGCCTTTGCATGTATTTGTTTGAATAAAACTGAGGTAAATGAAAGGACTTCTGTGTCCGTGTGTGTGTGTGTGTGTGTGTGTGTGTCGCAACGCTTTGCTGCTAACAAAATAAATAAAAACCGCATTTGACCCATTCCGGCTCCCGTAGAGACTGTTGCGCACAGTTTGCAGTAACCTACAGCGACTGCACGAGACTTCCAAGAGGTGAAAGTTTATTTGTGTTGTTTAGGCATTGTTCTAGTTAATATAAGGCGATGTTTGGGAAGCATTTGATATAAACTATGTCGATAAAATGCTTACGCAAAAAAATGTTTTTTTTCGAAGAGTGCTTAGTAATGTAAAGTGGAGGCGCGGTGAGCTAGTTTGCTAGCTAGCAAAGGATATTAGCGTTATTAGCAGCTCGAGTAATTAATAGCGCGTGTTTTATTTTACTTAAATACGGAACACACTCACACGTGTTTATGGTGGACCAAACTAACACGTGAAATTTGTTAATATTTTAAAAAGAAGTGAAATGTTTTATAGCTGTGAGGTCCATGTTAGCATCTGTATTGAAGACCCAGTGTTCTAGTGTATGTCATGACTGGGCAGCCCTGCTGATTTATCCTCGCAGAGCCATGACATCATCCTTCCTCGTCTACGTTAACGGGTGTAATCGGAAATGTCATGTCTCTGACCTGTTTATTCCAGACCTACCACAGCAGCACATCTTCATTCCGGCTCCATCATGGCATCAACCTTGATCTCGGTCCCGACCACAGCCTCGCGCTTCGCCCTGCTGCAGGTGGATTCCGACTCGGACACCGACTCCGACACGGGAAAAGCCAAATCCTCTCGAGAAACCGGCAAATCCTCACGCGCAGGGAAATCTGCCGGTGCCAAGAACAACCAGAACACTGACAAAAAGAAAGACAAGAAGAAACGGAAGAAGGAGCAGCAGCAAAGTGAGACCAATGAGGTGACCAAAGGACAAGTCCGTCTTGAAATCTGTGGTCTGTTGAGTTATTATGTGGTTAAATATTTTTCTTTTTCTGGTCAGATGTTGTCCCATCACAAGGGAGTCTTTGTTATACACGATATTGACAAAGGTTTTGGGACACCGCTGCAAATCATTGCTGGTTCAAAGGGGAGCTCCAGTGAAAGGAACTCTTAATGCTTCAGCATACAAAAGCATTTTGGACAATTTCATGCTCCCAGCTTTGTGGGAACAGTTTAGGGATGACCCCTTCCTGTTCCAACATGACCGCACACCAGTGCACAAAGCAAGGTCCATAAAGACATGGATGAGCGAGTTGGTGTGGAGGAACTTCAGAGTCCTGACCTCAACCTTATAGAACACCTTTGGGATGAATTAGAGAGGAGACTGTGAGCCAGACCAAAACTGGGACGTCTGCTTTTACATGCACATGAATGTGATATGGAGCTGCCCTTTGCAGCTATAACGGCTTCAACTCTTCTGGGAAGGCTTTCCACAAGGTTTAGGAGTGTGTTTATGGGAAATTTTGACCCTTCCTCTAGAAGCTCGAATGTTGGATGAGAATGTTGGCCTGACTCGCAGTCTCCGCTCTAATTCATCCCAAAGGTGTTCTATCAGGTTGAGGTGCAGGCCAGTCAAGTTCCTCCACACCAAACTCACTCATCCTTGTCTTTATGGACCTTGCTTTGTGCACTGGTGTGCGGTCATGTTGGAACAGGAAGGGGTCATCCCCAAACTGTTCCCACAAAGTTGGGAGCATGAAATTGTCCAAAATGTCTTGGTATGCTGAAGCATTAAGAGTTCCTTTCACTGGAACTAAAGGGTCAAGCCCAACCCCTGAATTCAATGATTTGCAGGGGTGTCCCAAAACTTTTGGCAATATAGTGTATCTAGTGCCTACTTTGCATCCTATGTCAACCCTGCCATCTGAAGCAGACCAACAAAACCTCTTTCTCTGACACCTTTAACTTCCCTCTTCAAAGCATGGGGGGAAAAAAACAGACCTACGCAGCATGGTGTTTATCTGGGTGACTTCACAGCATTAGAAATCACTTAAGTAAATCTGCTACTGTTTAGTTTATATGAAATTATCTTTAAATAATAACCTGTTAGGTTTATTTATAGTGTTGATTATAGTTTTGCAAGCATTCTTGACCTGAAAAGAAAAAGAAAAAAACACAAATCAAATTATAATGCAGCTACAACAGGCTTGTAAACAGCTTTCGGTAATTTTTTCCCCCGTTGTAATGATGTAACGTGAGCACAAGAAGTCTAGCCACAGCCACTGCTTTTATTTTTTCATAAGCACAGATGATACTGTCATCGATTGGCGATAGTTAGGAGGCACTAGAGGATGAAGACATACTACACATGATCTCATAAACCTGTTTTGAAATACAAAAGAACAATGTTTTTTTCCTGACACACTGTATTTCAGGGAAAACTAAATGAAAATGTACTACTATGGAGTTGAAACTCTTTATTGAATCATAACGTTTCTGCTGTTGAAGGTGTTTCAGTGTGGATACGGGATAGTCTGCACACGTGCAATATTTGGGATAGTCTGCACACGTTAGAGCAGTCTATTGAAATATCACACAAATATACTGGATATGCTTTTTAGAATCTAAGCATGGCCAGTGAAGTTATTAAATATAAATATGTTAAATCTTTTCAAGACTGGTGTTGAGTATCTGTTAGTTTGTTCCTGCTCGACGGTGACGGCTCAGTGGTTCAGGCATTTGGCTATCAGGCTATTGGGGGAATTAGGTGGTGAGTCTCGAATGTAAGCCACTTTGGATGAAGGCATCATCACCAGTTTGTACTCTTAGGTAGGTTTATGGCATTTTGCTGTGTGCTTTATTTCATAGTCATGTATAAAATCCTCAGCTTCAGCTTTTCAAGGTGATCCACCCCCCCACCCTCCTTATACTAACCTATGAAGTGTTTGTGAAAAAATACACTTAACCCTAAAAAGTAAGTAAGTATAATCTTGTAGAAATATTCAATTGAAGCTTTTTTTATACAACAAGGCTGTAAGTTTTGATATCTTTATATCAAGCTTTACAGGATGGATTGTATGTTAATGGTCAAGAGATTCCTTCGCTTTTTTGCAGCTCAGGAACCTTGCCTTTAAGAAGCTGCCTCAAAAATCCTCGGCACCTCCATCTACCTTGACGCTGCAGGGTTTAGCCAACGAGCTGCTTAATTCCAGTGACCGCACGTCCGCTCCACAGGAAAGCTGGCAGGAGTGGAAACAGAGAGATGAGCGGGTAAAAACATCTGCTCTGTAGTCTGACTCTCGGATTCTCACATCAGACTTTAGTGTCTTCCAGTGCTTGTCTTACTCAGGGGATGATATATTTCTGTCAACATTATATATATATATATATGTCTGTTTACAGCTGACCAGCGAGTTGTACGAGGCAGACCTGGAAAAGGCATTAATGCTGAGTAAACTAGAGTTTGAGCAACAGAAAAAGGTAAGCACCTTTACCAACAAACCTTTAAGCAACAAAAACCAAAGTTTTTGTTTCTTATCTTACTTGTACCTTAATGCTGGTCCCAAGCCTGGATAAAATGGGATAGTTGCATCAGAAAGGGATTCTGCTGTGCCAAAATTAAATATGAGGAACGGATGAGCCGCTGCTGTGACCGGGAGCTACAGAAGGTCAACATGTTAAAGTGACACAAAAGGTGCTATATAAATCTTTATTTTGCTGGTTTAATACCAAAGCAATGTTAACAATAAATAAAAGGATTTCTTTAAATGCAGAGCCTCATGAAACTCGGTTACTTAGTTGGTTGACCATTCAATCATTCACTCGGTCACTCAGGTGCTTTCTCATCAGTCATTCACTTTGTTTAACAAATTCAAATGGTGACCTCCTTATATTTCATATATAAAATATAAATATATTTATATTTCTTGTTTGTTTTTCAGCTGTCAAAAAACACTAACAGAAATTGGTTCTTTTTTATTGCTTTTGATAAACTACAACTGCAGAGTGTTCAACCATATATCTGCTTTTTTCATCTCTTAATACAGAACTATGTTATATCAGGCATAACATTATGAGCACTGACAGGTGAAGTGAATAAGACTGATGATCTCCTCATCATGGCACCTGATAGTGGGTGGGATATATTAGGCAGCAAGTGAACATTTTGTCCTCAAAGTTGATGTGTTAGAAGCAGGAAAAATGGACAAGCGTAAGGATTTGAGTGAGTTTGACAAGGGCCAAATTGTGATGGCTAGACCACTGGATCAGAGCATCTCCAAAACTGCAGCTCTTGTGGGGTGTTCCCGGTCTGCAGTGGTCAGTATCTATCAAAAGTGGTCCAAGGAAGGAACAGTGGTGAACCGGCGACAGGGTCATGGACTGCCAAGGCAGTGTCATGCTTTGGGCAATGTTTTGCTGGGAAGCCTTGGGTTCTACCATCCATGTGGATGTTACTTTGACATGTACCACCTACCTAAGCATTGTTACAGACCATGTACACACTTTCATGGAAACAGTATATGTGTCATGCTACAAAGCAAAAAAATGGCACAACAAGAAGTTTAAGGTGAAGTTTAAACTTGGCCTCCAAATTCCTCAAATCTCGATCCAATCGAGCATCTGTGGGATGTGCTGGACAAACAAGTCCGATCCATGGAGGTCCCACCTCGCAACTTGAAGGATCTGCTGTTAACATCTTGGTGCCAGATACCACAGCACACCTTCAGGGATCTAGTGAAGTCCATGCCTCGATGGGTCAGGGCTGTTGTGGTAGCAAAAGAGGGACCAACACAATATTAGGCAGTTGGTCATAATGTTATGCCTGATCGGTATATATCTAGCTTTGATTACTTGACATCACTGTGTGCAGGATGCTGTGAGCGCTGAAACCGCATCACCCAAAGCCAAAGGAGGAGGGAAGAAAGAGAAGAAAAAGAACCAGCAGGGGAAAGACAAACGCATCACAGTGTCTCTGAAAGACTTTCAGCAGGAGGGAAACATGGGTGAGAGTGAGTTTTGTTTGTGTACACGTGACAGAGAGAGATGCGAGAGAGACATGCTAACTGAGCCTTTCTATTGCAGATCCACCGAGTAAGAGGCCAGACAGAGAGGTGAGTTTCAGTGTAGGTAGATACAAGCATAGGAACTGATGGTGAAATCACTGTGTGATCAGGATTGGGATTGATGCATACAATGGATCAGGCTTGTATTTTAGCTGAGATGTAATGCACCCTTACATAGAGTAAATGGAATTGATGTCACTGTACTGATGTATAATACAGAAGTAGTGAGCAGTTCTATTAGGAGGCATATATTTCTTATCAGTGACCATTTTTTCTCTCTCTCTCTCTCTCTCTCTCTCTCTCCCCATCATTCTGTCAGGAGCCTAAACCCGGAAACACAGCGGCGCACGAAAAGAGATTCTTTAACCAACTAGAGGACGACGTAACCCGAATAGTACAGAGGGACAAGCGTCGAGAGCAGTACAGCTGTAGCGCAGGTCAAGAGGTTAACACCTCCTCTGAACAAGAACAGGTCAGAGACACGGTCAGGTGTTCATGAAACTTCAAAGCACTTGAAATCCCACTCACGGGTCAGGCATGAGTGTTTTTAGAAGTGCTCTTACTGAGCTCGCTTACTACGTGAGTCATACATTTAAGCCTCGGACACTGTACACACCGTAGATTCTAATATTATACATTCAGTCTGATGGGTTAAGGTGCATGTACAGTTTAGATGTAGAATTTACTTTTTGAATAATTTTACAGCAATATGGGAGCAGAAAAGGCAGTCCACCGAAGTGGAAAGGGCTCAGGGTGGTGTAAAGGATACACATTGGGTTCTGGTAGCAAATACTCTCCGATTTAATTTGCATTGATTTTGTTTTTATCCTGGTCAACTTTAACCTGGGAATTCCCAAAGCGCTGGTCTTATGTGCTGATAGAAACCAACAAGTAAAGGACTCACTGCTTCCACACACACTGCTAAAACAGTCTGCTGTCACAGACATATGCTAAGGATTTTGTTGTTTAATTTTGTTTCTCTCTCTCTCTCTTTTTCTGTTTCCCTATTTGTCTGTCTCTGTCTCTCTGTCTCTCTCCCAGTCTCTCTGTTTCTGTCTTTCTCTCTTCATCTCTTTCTCCCCTCTCTCTCTCTCTCTCTCTCTCTCTCTCTCTCGCTCTCTCACTCTGTTTCCCTATTTGTCTGTCTCTCTCCCTGTCTGTCTCTCTCTCATGTCTCTCCTCTCTCTCTCTCTCTCTCTCACTCGCTCACTCTGTTTCCCTATTTGTCTGTCTCTTTGTCTTTCTCTCATCACTTTCTCCCCTCTCTCTCTCTCTCACTCACTCACTCTGTTTCCCTATTTGTCTGTCTCTGTCTTTCTCTCATCATCTCTCTCTCTCTCTTTCTCCTCTTTCTTTCTCTCTCTCTCACTCACTCTGTTTCCCTATTTGTCTGTCATCTCTCTCTCTCTCTCTCTCTCTCTCTCTCTCTCACTCTGTTTCCCTATTTGTCTGTCTCTCTCCCTGTCTGTCTCTTTCTTTCTCTCTCTCTCTCTCTCTCTCTCTCACTTGCTCACTCACTCTGTTTCCCTATTTGTCTATCTGTCATCTCTCTCTCTCACTCTGTTTCCCTATTTGTCTGTCTCTCTCTCTCACTCTGTTTCCCTATTTGTCTGTCTCTCTCCCTGTCTGTCTCCCTCTCATGTCTCTCCTCTCTCTTGCTTTCTCTCTCTCACTCTGTTTCCCTATTTGTCTCTCTCTCCCTGTCTGTCTCTTTCTCTCTCTCTCTCTCTCTCTCCTCTCTCTCTCTCTCACTCACTCTGTTTCCCTATTTGTCTATCTGTCATCTCTCTCTCTCTCACTCTGTTTCCCTATTTGTCTGTCTCTCTCTCTTCATGTCTCTCCTCTCTCTCGCTCTCTCTCTCTCTCACTCTGTTTCCCTATTTGTCTGTCATCTCTCTCTCACTCTGTTTCCCTATTTGTCTGTCTCTCTCCCTGTCTGTCTCCCTCTCATGTCTCTCCTCTCTCTTGCTTTCTCTCTCTCACTCTGTTTCCCTATTTGTCTATCTGTCATCTCTCTCTCACTCTGTTTCCCTATTTGTCTGTCTCTCTCCCTGTCTGTCTCTCTCTCATGTCTCTCCTCTCTCTCGCTCTCTCTCTCTCTCACTCTGTTTCCCTATTTGTCTGTCTCTTTGTCTTTCTCTCTCATCACTTTCTCCTCTCTCTCTCTCTCTCTCTGTCTCTGCCTGCTTGGATTTGACCTGATTCTCAGTATATCAACATTCTTTTTCATTCCCTCCTTTCAGGATGTAAGAACTGAACAGTTAAAGTTTGAGCTGGAAAAGAAAGACCAGGAAATAGAAAAATTGAAGAAGACCATTTCTCAGTGGGAGGTAAGCTCATTCGCAATAACCCCCTGACTCAGAATGTGGGGCAAAGAAACACAAGACATGCTGGACACCTGTAGACATGCTGGACACCTGTAGACATGCTGGACACCTGTAGACATGCTGGACACCTGTAGACATGCTGGACACCTGTAGACATGCTGGACACCTGTAGACATGCTGGACACCTGTAGTTTGTAAATGTTAATGAAAAGCATAAGAATTATATATATATATATATATATATATATAGAAAGAGAGAGAGTCTTGTTTACTTTGTCTTACAGGTCCTTCTCATTTCAGTGAAAAAGAATTATGTTAAAATAGTGTGTATTAGATTTCTGACCATTCATATATATATATTTATTTATTTATTTATTCTCCAGGAGAGATATAAAGAAGTGAAGGCAAGAAATGCCCAGTTACTCAAAATGCTTCAACAAGGCGAGAGTAAGTACACAATACACATCAACACACTCAATCACATTACACAGCGCTAGCAGGATGGGGAGAATTGTAAATTAAATCACGCAGGCTCCGGCAAACCTTCCTAATGCGTTTACGCTACAATAAATGTCTCGTTCAGTGAAAGACAAAGCGGAAATCTTGCAGCAAGTAGAGGAGCTTCTGAATATCAAAGAGGAGCTGACAAAACAGGTATGTACGAGTTTCCATTTCATCTGAAAATGAATCCCACGTACATGTTGAATTAAGTAGGATGACCATTGTTAGGTGATGACTAAATGACGACTGCGTTTCCTTTTTGTTTCCATCGCTCAGGTGACGTTACTGCATACGTCATTAGAACAAGAGAGGTCAAAGGTGAAGGGATTACAGTCGGAACAACCGAAACATCAAGTAAGTGCCGATTTAATCTGTGTCAAATCCGTCCACCGCTGCGTAAGTGCTTTTCTCCTGCACATTCAGAACAGAACAAACTCTTTATTTTTCCAGAGATGGTAATAAGAGCAACCGCTTTGTGAGAAAGAAGTTTCATTTTGTTCGTTTGTCTCATTGGCTTTTTATAACCTGCTGCAATAATAAAGGCTTTTTGTGGATTTTATAAGCAGGGGAAAAAACTAGTATTGTTTGCGTACAGATTAGAGACTCACACCCACTGTAATAGCTGTTGTTAGATTGTTTATGATTGGGTTGTCTTGCATTTAAAGGCTTTGGGTGAAGGTTAATGGCAGAATATTTTCAGTCCAAAAACCTGGTTGCATCTGCAAGCTTGGCTGCACGTAGATGTCTGACGTGAGAACTGTTTTTAATCCTCTGTTCGAGTTACATGTACGGGCTTTGGGTGAGGTTTAATGGCATGACATCTGCCCAACACCTGGCTGCCTTCTAACAGGAGGTTATGAGGTTGCAGCTGTGCTTGTAGTGAAAATTGTACAGCATGTGACTGTGATCTAAACAGCACATGGGATATAATTCAGTCTCCAGCAGCAGCATCAGATGTGTGCGTTTTGGTGAAGATGATAAACTATGTGTGGCTCAAATTTTAACACAGGAAATGGTTTTTATTTCCCTCCACTGATGGAACATGATGATTTGGATGTTTATTTCTGTACTTTAAGTGAATGTCCAATACGTGAGCTAACAACAACTTCTCCTCCTCTTCCTCAGACCAACCGGAAGGGCAAGAAAGGATCAGAGGGAGATTTATGAAGATGGACATTATGAACAGTTTTATTCTCCAGCTAACACACACCCCACTTGTTCAGCTCAGCTCATCTCGCACACACATACATACATCTTCCTGTCTCTCCATGACTGTAGTCTTATTTGCTTCATAACGATTATGTGGGTTGCCTTTGTGCTGCTAGGTTTAGAAATCATCCAGAAACTTCTGTATTTTGTTCTTTTCTTTTGAAAGAAGGATTCAGTATTTGCTTGGTATTTTGAGTGATGTGCAGTGGCTGGTGGATATGATGTGATTTAACCAGGGTTTGAGTTTCCCAGAAGCATTACGAACTGCTGACATTCACTTTATGCTATTATAAATGCTGTCACTGAGCAAGATTTATATTGTTGATAAAAGCTGGACCCAGGATCCATCCTGAGCCACAAACAGGACTAAATCAGTATAAATGAGCAACTTCTACTAACACAATTTAGTGTCTTGTGTCATTTTGTCTGGAATGGTCTGCCAGCTGCTGCTGATAAAAAGTGCCAGGGCATTTCATCCACAAAGTGAACCATCCACTTTACTCTGTACTTCACTAAGAGTGGAAGGGTGTACTTTTAAGTTCTTTTTAATAAAGACGCCAATCTACTTTTTCAAAGAATAAACGGTTTATCGTTTTTTTGTCTTTGTTCATGAGCTGGGTGGGTTGAAGCAGAGTTCTTGTCTTTTCACAGACCTGTTTATTAAAGCCAAACATCTAATATAATGGTGTATTCTGTATGATTTTGCTGAATTAAGAGAACAACATGGACAAAAAAAATAGTTTGTAATCTTTCAACATGTGTAAAGAGAGAAAAACATGTTTATGCACACTGATCAAACATAACATTATGACTGCCTGCCTAATATTGTGTTTGTCCCCATTATGCTGCCAAAACAGCCCTGACCTGTCAAGGGATGGACTCCACTAGATCCCTGAAGGTGTGCTGTGGTATCTGGCACCAAGATGTTAGCAGCGGATCCTTTAAGTCCTGTAAGTTGTGAGGTGGGGCCTCCTTGGATCGGACTTGTTTGTCCAGCACATCCCACAGACGCTTGATTGGATTTGGAGAATTTGGAGGCCAAGTGAACACCTCAAACTCGTTTAAACCATTTTTGCTTTGTGGCATGGTGCATTATCCTGTCAAGAGAGGCCACTGCCATCAGGAAATACTGTTTCAATGAAAGGGTGTACATGGTCTGCAACAATGCTTAGATAGGTGGTATGTGTCAAAGTAACATCCACATGGATGGTAGAACCCAAGGTTTCCCAGCAGAACATAACCCAAAGCATGACACTGCCTCCGCCGGCTTGACTTCTTCATCCTGGTGTCATAAATTCCCCTAATAAGTGAATTATACGCACCCGGCCATACACGCGATGTAAAAGAAAATGTGATTCATCAGATCAGGCCACCTTCTTCCATTGCTCTCATGCTGACTTGCCCATTGTTGTCGTTTTCGACATTGCACAGGGGTCAGCATGGGCATCCTGACTGGTCTGTGGCTATGCAGCCCCATACACAACAAACTGTGATACACTGTGTATTCTGACACCTTTCTATCAGAACCAGCATTACCTTCTTCAGCAATTTGAGTAACAGTAGCTCGCCTGTTGGATCGGATCACACGGGCCAGCCTTCGCTCTCCATGTGCATCAGCGAGCCTTGGCCGCCCATGACCTTGTCACCGGTTCACCACTGGGACCACTTTTGATAGATACTGACCACTGCAGACCAGGAACACCCCACAAGAGCTGCAGTTTTGGAGATGCTCTGATCCAGTGGTCTAGCCATCACAATTTGGCCCTTCAATTCAAACTCTCTCAAATTCTTACTCTTGTTAATTTTTCATGCTTCTAACATCAACTTTGAGGACAAAATGTTCACTTGCTGCTTAATATATCCCACCCACTAACAGCTGCCATGATGAGGAGATCATCAGTGTTATTCACTTCACCTCTGTGTTCATAATGTTATGCCTGAGAGAGTGAGAGTGTTAGTGGTTAGTGTATTCATCACATTTATTACACACTAGGTTAAAAATAAGTGGATAAATTCTTATTGTACGCATTTTTCTCTGAAAAAGACAAAAGGACAAACTCCAGTTTTATTTTAATTGCAGTTTCTTTTGAACAAGTGAATTGTGAGTGTTGAAACTGTTTGTCTATAATGTATATAAGAACATGTTGGATAGATGCGTTGCAGTTAGCGGTGGTATGTCACGTGACCCGATGATGACCAGCGCTGTTGGTGATGCTGAACTTGTGCACGCGGTCAAATAAATATAAGTTTAAATGTCACACTGATAAAAACCTGGCCTTTTACAACTTAAATATTAACAGCATTAAGTTAAAAAAAATGAGTTTTGCTAGAGTAAAAGCTCATCTTTTTTCCATTTTCCCTCTTTCCCGTGCGCTGTATGCTGGACTCGGGACACTTACGTCAACAGAAAGAGTTGCCAGATTGGCGAATTATAACCTTTCGACTCAACTCGATCTTTGTAAACCTCTTGCACTATAAATACGCTTTTAATTATAGGGAAACATAAGAATACTATGAAGTACAATACAATAAGAATTTGTTTATAGCTAGTCAGTGGTTTTCAAATGATTAAAATAAAATGATTGCGAATGAGTCAAATCTGGCAACCCAGATAGGAGGGGGGGAGAGAGAGACGGAGAGGAAGGATTTGCAGATTTGCTCCCAGCATCATGAGCAGTGTTGGAGCATCACAGCACGCACAGCACTCCTGACCGCGAATGCACCGTGATCGTTACCGAGTGCACGCGCTGTCTGTGCGCATGAGAGGCGCCGAGGCCCCGCTTTCCGGTATGTAGGATCCAGAGCCATGAAAATGCTGCGCCTCCGGAGCCCGAGCGTGTCCTCGCTCAGCCGGGAGATCCACTGCACCGTGCGCCTGCTGGACGACTCGGAGATCGCCTGCAGCATCCAGGTACGCGCGACCCAAGGAGACGCCATGGCTATGTTTATCTGGGAAAAAATATATATCCCATGTGTTTCTAGCACGTGTTTTTAGATGACTGTGGGGTTCACAATGAGTCCAGCTTGTTTACTGTTGGAGGTGAACCTGCTGATGATTCGTCAGTTTTTTTGCCTTTTATGTTCACGCGCACTCACCAAACTGCACAGCATTAGATATCTTAATGGGATAGTATTGGATTCTAGCTTATCATAATAACGTTAAATTGGAAGGATCTTACAATAAGCAAGGTAATAAGATGCTGCTCCTCCAATGCTCTTTAAGTCTGGGGGTTTAGGTGGGTCTGAGAGACAATTTACATCCCAGTCATGTCACCAATTGTTGTTGAATGTATTTTGCCCCTCAGCAGCACAGAATGACTGCATTTCATCAATACTGATTAACTGTTTAATTATTATTATTGTGTTTATTCATTGGAGCTTAAGCCACATCCCTGAATTTGTGTCTTTCCAAGCTGAATCAACATACTCTAAACCATTAATGCTTGCAAATGATCAGAAACAAAAAAAAAACAAGCCGTGTTTTAATCAGTGTTGCATGCTTAATAAGTCACCAAATGAGGTCGTAGGCTAATTTGCATATTCAGTGATTTGTCAAGATCAGTGGCATATCGAAATGTCTTACATTAAGAATATATTGAGAAGAACTTTGTTGTAGAAAGAAGAGATCTTTGGATATGGAACCACAAACTAGTTGTTGATAGTGAGTGTTCAGGGATATTGGTGTAAAGGAAACGGTTACAGATGGAATAACTCATTTTTATCATTCTTCAATATTGTCATGATTAGATGTCATTGATTAGTAGTTGAGAGCAGTGGTGATCATTGATTGGTTGTTAGAAACAGTGGCACTCAATGATTGGGAACAGTGGTGATCACTGATTGGTTGTTGAAAACACTGGTCATCAGAAATTGGATGGTGGGAACAATGGTGATCACTGATTGGTTGTTGGGGAAAAGGTGGGGATCATTTGTTGGTTGGTATGGAAAAAAGTGGTGTTCATTGATTAATTATTGGAAACAATGGTCATTAGAAATTGGATGGTGGGAATAATGGTGATCAGTGATTGGTTGTTTGGGAAAAAGTGGTGATCAGTGATTGGTTGTTTGGGGAAAAACTGGTGTTCATTGATTAATTGTTAAAAACAATGGTCATCAGAAATTGGATGGTGGGAACATTGGTGTAAAGGAAGCGGTTACAGATGGAATAACTCATTTTTATTATTCTTCAGTATTGTTATGATTAGATGTCATTGATGTCATTAGTAGTTGAGAGCAGTGGTGATTATTGATTGGTTGTTGGGGAAAAAATGGTGATTATTGATTAATTGTTGAAAACAATGGTCATCAGAAATTGGATGGTGGGAAAAATGGTGATCAGTGATTAGTTTCTGAAAAAAAGTAGTGGTCAGTGATTGGTTGTTTGGGGAAAAAGTGGAGATCATTGATTTGTTGTTTGGGAAAAAGTGGTGGTCAGTGTTTAATTGTTGGAAACAATGGTCATCAGAAATTGAATGGTGGGAACAATGATGATCAGTGATCGGTTTCTGGGAAAAAATAGTGGTCAGTGATTGGTTGTTTGGAAAAGGTCATGTTAAATGATTGGATATTGGGAAAAAATACTGGTCAGTGATTGGTTGTTTGGAAAAAGTCATGTTAAATGATTGGATATTGGGGAAAAATAGTGGTCAGTGATTGGTTGTTTAGAAAAGGTCATGTTAAATGATTGGATATTGGGAAAAAATACTGGTCAGTGATTGGTTGTTTGGAAAAAGTCATGTTAAATGATTGGATATTGGGGAAAAATAGTGGTCAGTGATTGGTTGGTTGGAAAAAGTCATGTTAAATGATTGGATATTGGGGAAAAAATAGTGGTCAGTGATTGGTTGGTTGGAAAAAGTCATGTTAAATGATTGGATATTGGGAAAAAAGTGATTGTTTGGGAAAAAGTGCAGATCATTGATTGTTGGGAAAAAATTGTGATAATTGATTGGTTGTTGGGGGGAAAGTGATGGTGAGTGATTAGTTGTTGGGAATGGTGATCGACAATCAGTCATTGGAAATGAGTTAGGAGAAGTGTTAGGCTTTATACGCTCACTAGTGATGAATCGACTAAACCTGTTCTGTAAACTTGCATAATCAGCAGCGTTGATGTGACCCCTAGAACCCTATCAAGTGCAGGACAGTCGCTAACGTCTGCTGAAAATGCTGCTAGTGTCAAAAAGTCAGCAAACTAAGCAAGTTTTATATTGGGAAGACTGCAACCAGCAAATAAAATATTTACCACAATCACAAGTATGTTTTTTATGGCATGGATGTCTTGAACATTGGTAAACATTTTTAGCCTCTCTTGTTCCTCTGCTACTCTAAATCCCATCTAATATTAATAAAATCATATCTGAAAAATATAAGTCGTTCCCTTCAGCATCTCCAGTGTTTGCTAATATTAATCAGTAACACGAGCAGACTGAGACAAGGGAGTGGCAACCTTCTGATGAATGTACTGAGATCGTGTTTCTTTTTTTTGGGGTCAGCTCTTCTTCATTTTCTTTATGAGAAAATGACCTTAACTGTGCTTCTACCCCGTCTTTAAAACTCTTTTGTGCAGTTTGCTGTTAAAAGTGGAACCTTTTTGTTTCAGACTAATGAATTTTTCAGATCACCAGAAAGCCATAATGGTTTCTTGTCCTGTGATGGATTTCTGCTGCATATTTTATGACTATCCTTGCTCTGTTCTCTCCCATCAGCTGCCTTTTCCCACGATCTGATCTAATAGTTTCTGTCCTACCCTCTGTATCTGTAATACACTGTCCCGAGCTGGACACCGTGCATATAATACTGCTGGTTAAAGAGAGGCATTGTGTGTTAGTCCTCTTCTCAGGGAAGGGAAACCGTCAGAAAAGGTGTTGAATTTCGGTAAGGATCTTTAAATATGCAGTATGTGCGCTTGTTTGTGGCTGGTTTCTTCTACTGCAAAAGCCTATTTACATAGGACATGACTGTTATGGGAAATGTGCGGACTTAAAAACCACATAGACTTTTGAAATAGTAGAACAGACCAGAAACCTGAGATAAACTCAACGCTTTGTTCAGTTATTTCTATGCATGCAGGTCGCTTGCTTTTGTGGCCTTTTAGGACGTTTTGCTGAGCATGTGAAATAGCAGAGGCTCTGAAAGCTTCATTCCTTGGACAAATTAAACATATAGTCTTTGTGGCAGGAAGTTCAATAGAATATACCAGGCTTTATGTGTCCTGAGGGAAAGTATATTCAGTTTCTACCTATAGTTGAGGCCAGAAATTTCCATACACTTGAGTCACTAAAGTCATTCAGACTTTCCAAGACTTTGGTGTGGAATGATTGCTCAATACTTCCTGACAGATCCGGTGTAATTCAGTCAGGTTTCTTGTGGTTCAGACATGAGTTTCAGGTCTGGCTTTGTGCTGACCATGCCAATATTTTCACAAGAGTAGCTCTCAGCTCGATGCTACCACCACTGTGCTTCACATTCCTTCACCATGCTATAGGTGATGTGCTCACTGTTCTCCTCTTGGTTGTTTTTATGACCATGCTATCATCAAATATGTTGATCCTTAAAGACTAGAACATTCAATAATCTGTGAATGATTGTCATTACCTGGTCAGATTTTTGGTGTACAGCCTTCTCTGTTGCAGTTATACCATAATTTTTTTCCCCGTCCTTTTGCTAACAGCTTTAAAAGCGCTCTTTTGGATTTGCAATCAGTCTCATTTATTTTCCAGGACATTGCCCTGAGCTTGTTTTGATAGCTCATTGTTCTTCAGTATGTTCCAGCAACAAGCTTGGAGGCCTTCCAGGAACATTTTTATTTATATATTTCATTATTTAGAGATCACATGACACTTTAATCGCACTCAGACGGATTCCTTTCAACTAATTACTTGACGTCTGATTCGCACCGGGTCCCATTTAGGGCTTCGACAGCAACAGGGGTGAATACTTCTGCCCGGCGCTGTAATAAAAGGACTGTTCTGTCAGTTTTCCTTAAGCGCTGAATGAAAGTGAGCCAATGTTTAGCTATGAGAAATACTCTTGTCTCAGTGGGCCACACACTCTTCCCAGTTCATCATTAACTGGAACTTCTCCCAGGTTCTGTCTGACTCAGCAAGCGTACAGCAGGCATGAGGGGAAGTGACAAATGAACATGGTCAACATGGGAACGGGAACGTCTGACCGTGATGTACATTTGTTCACAGAGCTTACGTAAGAAGGTTCACGGGAAAAAAATGGATTGCACATGATAGCAAAAGTAGGTCTTGGACAGAAGAGTGGCTCAGTATATACATACACTAGATGGGGGTGTACGCTTAAAATCCGTCATTTAAAGCTAAGAATTGTTTAGAGTAGTGTTATTTCTAGCAGTCTTCTGAAAAAGTCTGTCTCTTTATACTACAATGATTCCCATTTCCTCTTCTACTAGTTTACTAATTATCCCCTCACAATGCTAGACTGTTAAAATTGATATAAAAAAGCATTTTCGCTGAAAGTAAAGCTTCACTTCTGATGTATCTGTCGCTGTTTTACTGACTTGTGAACGTGGACTGGTGGTGAGCATGAACCAGCCGATCATGGCGCAGGAGTTTTAAATACAGTTGGGGAAAAATGAACATATTTGAGAGGTTGAGTTGTTGTCTTTATGACAACTTTCTGTCCTTAGCTCTGTGTAGTTGTATTTGTATTGTAGCTATATGTTGTTATGTTGTCTTATTTAGCGCTAGGGTCCTGGAGTCTCATTTCACCATGTACTGTGTCAGGTATATATGGTTGAAATGACAATAAAAGCTTTCTGACTTGAACTCTTTCTGGATGATCACAACTGTGCAGAAGCAACAGAAACCAAGGTATAGTCAAAGAAGTAAGTTGAAAACAGTCGGCTTTTACACTGAGGTGTCCAAAGGATCCACTCAAGACCTTATACTGTTTGTTCAGTAATAGTATTGGCTTCTAAAATTAACACAAATTACAAATGACATTCGATTTGCGTGCCAGTTTTGGTGGCAGATTAGCGAAGCAAAGCTTGCTATGTACACTCTTCAGAGGCATCAGTGACCTCTGTTACTTCCTTCCAAGCTTTCTTTGTCTTCGTAATGACTCTAGACACATATAATGAAAGATTGTATATAACAGGATAAAAAATAAATAGTAAATCAGGTAGGAACTAAAGTTGAATAAGGAACTGAAGAAACATCGGACTATCCGTGAATTTGTTCTGAGCAATCGGTCCGGCCAAGAGTTTGGAGCTTTTCACTTTACAACATCCTAAAGACAAAGTTAAATGTCATCTTTAATGAAATTATGACTCAAAGAAAATGAATTAATTATACTGTTATAACTGAGCCTTTATTTTCTTTATTTTTTCCTTTTCATAGCTAGCACAACACTGAGATAACTTCTTTTCCAATACAACTGCATATCAACATTACAGCGACGAGCGCCCTCTAGCGGTCATCTTTTATTTCGGGGTGCTTCGGGGTGCTACACCTGCGTTAGAGTTATTCTGCCACTGTTTCTGTACTACATGATGATGATTCACGTGCATTTTAATCAGATTTGACCTGCTCAATCTGCCAAATGTCGTAGAACTGCACCGAACTAACACACACACATTCAACACCGGGCATAACATTATGACCACCTGCATAATATTGTGTTGGTCCCCCTTTTTGCTGCTAAAACAGCCCTGACCTATCATGCACTGTGTATTCTGACACCTTTCTATCAGAACCAGCATTAACTTCTTCAGCAGTTTGAGCAGCAGTAGCTCGTCTGTTGGATCGGATCACACGGGCCAGCCTTCACTCCCCACGTGCTTCAGTGAGCCTTGGCCGCCCATTACCTTGTCGCAGGTTCACCACTGTTCCTTCCTTGGACCACTTTTGATAGATACTGACCACTGCAGACCGGGAACACCCCACATGAGACATGCTCTCATCCAGTCGTCTAGCCATCACAATTTGGCCCTTGTCAAACTCGCTCAAATCCTTACACTTGCCTAATTTTCCTGCTTCTAACACATCAACTTTGAGGACAAAATGTTCACTTGCTTGCTCAATGCTGCTATTGTAAGTGTACATATGTTTACAAAACCCCTTTTACTGTTTACAGTCCTCTTATTTGCACAATGCTAAATGCACACTGTCTGTACACTGATCAACGCTATTTTACGTATCTGTCCTGTAGCGCATTGTATTGTCTGTTTTGCACTGTTTGCGCTAGCTTGCACACTATGCACTTTATATGGCTGGAACATTGTACTCTTTAGTCCTTAGCTCTGTGTTGTTTCATGTAAGCACCAGGGTCCTAGAGAAACGTTGCACAATGTATTTCAATGTAATTCACAATGTACTACATCAGCTATATAACGGTAAAATTTTCAATTCAGTTTATTTGTGTAGCGCTTTTAACAATGGACATTGTCTCAAAGCGGCTTTACAGAAGTATAAGAAACATAGAAAAAGTTTTAAGTTATAGTTCCCTCAAATTTATCCTTAATGAGCAAGCCCGAGGCGAGGAAAAACTCCCTGTGATGATATGAGGAAGAAACCTTGAGAGGAACCAGACTCAGAAGGGAACCACATCCTCATTTGGGTGACACTGGACATGTAAATAATGTAAATGTAAATAATGTCCTTTCTACAACAGCAACCAAGGGCTTATGGGGAACTATTAGGTCAGTGTAGGTTCTGAGTTCATTACTGACCTAGTACTAAGTGCTGGTTGTAGCTAAATAAATAAATAAATAAATAAATAAATAAATAAAAATAAAAAAGCACTAACCTTGCTTTTAGGTTTCTGTTCTGGACATCAAGCAACTTAGAGGCAAGAACCTTGACAGTGTGACCTGTCCTTGCTTGCTGTTCCAGCTTTGATATCAAAAACGGAATTCATCGACTAAACATTTCTATTTTTATTTATCTCACGTTTCACCCATTCCGAATCGCCTCATCCGCAGAAACGTATCTCTCTCTCCGGTTCTCTGGTTCTCCCCGTGTACGTCCTGAGAGCGCCCGGATTGGGTGTTGTGGTACAGGCATTCTTTCATGTGGCTATAAATAGACGTTATGCTATTCTTATCCTCCACCCAGTCCTTTGATGATTTTCCGCTATG
>NC_080714.1:8816758-8891758 GCF_019097595.1 Hemibagrus wyckioides
CATTATCAGCCTTTACCGTATTAAACATTATTATACCACAGCACTGCTGAATTCTCAAATCTGACTGGTTAGAAAGTACTGGTTAAGGTAATGTGCTGTAACTCAAATCAGAGAAATGCTCTTGATCTAATACACTATTTATAGTTTCTATAGTAGCTGCTCATTCACAGAGATTTGTTTGGAAGATGTTCCTCATAACCTAAATGACAATAACAATAAGAAACATCTGTAAGTAGATGTCAATATAATATTTATCAAAGGATTCATAGCTTACTAAAAGGGCTTTTTGTTTTTTCTGTAATATGACAATGACGTGTCTGAGAGGCTGGTGAATGAACAGCTGTTTATGGCTGCTGTAATGTAAGCGATACCCGGAACTAACTTGCCTTACAGACATTCACGGCATTCAATGTAGCTTTGACTATTTACAAAGCATGTCGTATTTTTCATGAATAAATTACAGGGGTAATCGATGGCACCTTGCTCAATGGGACCTGTTGTTATTGGAAAATAATCAAGTTGACTATCTTCCTTTGGCAGCACATCTTATATAACTGTCCTGTAACTGTTAGCTGCTTATACTTCACCATAATCATATTATATCATATCAAGACCCTAGAAAGCATATTTTTGTACAGTCTTTAGATTTGAGAACAAAGTGCCACCAGAAGATTAAAAAGGGTGGGGAAATAAATGAAAGATTCTGTTTTAACACCAGATCAGTTGTGGTGTTGTTACTGAGAGCAAACTGTGAATGAATCAGTGTCTTAAACTAGAATCTTTGAAAAATGTAGTGGTTCAGGAGTTTTTAGCACACACACACATACACATACACACACACACATACAATAGAAGTGCATTCAGAAAATGTACCAGACGCTACCCTTCTCTAGTGTACGCATCCGCATACTGTATACACACACACGCAGACAATGTGCTGGACCCCTTCCCACAGAGGTATCACCACAGTGTGTCCATTGATGTGAGACAGCTTAGCAGAGACAATGCAACAATGGTACTTCGGGGCTGTGAACATTACTGAATGTCTGCTGCATCACACTGTGCGTGTGTGTGTGTGTGTGTGTGTGTGTGTGAGAGAGAGAGAGAGAGAGAGCATGTGTGTGTGTGTGAGAGAGAGAGAGCACAGTAATTTCCAGAAAGACTTTTTGTTCTCTGGACATGGACTGATTCACCTTTGACAGGGCTTTGTGTATTCCTGTACGAGTTCAGAGACGTGTGTGTGTGTGTGTATGCCATTATTGCAATCAGTGCTTTTGGAGAAGGCATATTGTCAGACAACTTCACCTCACCTTTCACAGTTTGCCCAGTCATCTGGTGCACACTAATGACAGCTCATCCATACAAGCAGAGCTTTACCATGTATATCAGCCATTCAGCAAATGTTAATTATCATAAAGTTTATTAATCATTTTAAATTCAATTAAAATATTTAATAACTCCATGTAGACACCCACTAGGACAGGAATTCACACTGCTCTATGGGACAGTGGCAAATCTAGCCATATATTTAAAACATATATCCAAAATCAACATCACTCTGCAGCAAATAATCATTAAATATAGTCATTAATGTACATAATGTCTATTGTAAGATTCATTACGCAAACTTTAGGAGAAGGGAAGGGGGATTAGTGGAGGGGAAACATGACCTACACCAGAAGTGCATGTGCACTATGGTGACCTTGTGTCTCTCTCAAATGAGCGTTGGCTGAGGCTATGTCATAATTAATGTTGTCCTTCTCCAGCAAAGCTAAGGTCACAAGCCTCTACTGGTATATACACATAAACACACACACACACACACACACACACACACACACACACACACAATGTTCTTTACACCTGCTGTTTTCTCTTTGTGTCAGAAGCAGAGCCAGACCTGTCACTGGTCACCGTCAGTGAGGTGTGTGTCTGTGTGTGTGTGTGTGTTGTAAACACATATACACATACAACATAAAGGCTAGTTAGAAACACAATATTACACAATAATAATTACAAATACATAGATAACATTTTCTTTTACTCTTGGCCTTTCTTTTGTCCTTCTGTTGTGTAGTAAAGGAGAAATGTGAGAATGAGTGCAGTGAAGAGAGACAGAGAGAGAGAGAGAGAGAGAGAGAGACTGTTTAACCAGTCTGTTTGTAGTAATCAATAATGCACACTAATTCAGATGCAATTCAAATTCAGATGCAGTTCACAATAAATATATTGTTTAAACTAGAAGCATACAAAAAATATTTGTAGGTAATCATTATTATCAAACGATCACCGAGTAACTTGGAAGCTATTTCCATGATTCCTAAAGCTATGTTCACACATGCATTGATTTTAGTCAAAACACTATAACGTCGCCAGTGTGCGTTCCTACTGCTGGTTGCCATAGTGATAACGTGTGATAACAGTGCATCATATGAAACGAGATGAAGGAGAAGCAGTGTGTTGGTCTTTGCCACAGATCACAAACGCTTTACTGTCTTCGTTGGTAGATGCTGCATCAATCGCTCCATATTTGCATAAAGTTTTCTCAACACTGGAAATACCCGACATCTAGTCACTGTCATCTGTGTAACCCTCAGTAACATTAAATTAACACATTAACACACAAAATGGTTCAATAACATAATAGCAATAAGAAGGAAAAGGCAAAAAACTTTCTATATGTTTATTAACGATTTATTAATATTGATCCAATCCAGTAAAATGATCAACATCACGGCTTACACTGACCTGCAAGTGCCACTCCAGTGGTATCGATTCGGATTTGACGTACTTTCTGACCCAGTCTAGTGATGTTTTAAATGTATATGCTATACAGCTGCTTCACTAGGGCCAGATCGTGCAGGCAGACACAGGACACAACTTGTCTTAATATATGTGCTTAACATACCTGTATGTTATCAGCAACGTAAAATTTGCCTGCAGAAGCTTGCCGCTGAGAGCTGCCTGTCAAATTGCCTGTCGATCTGTCTGTCTTTGTGAACGTTCCTGTCCACTGGAAAGATTTTGCAATAGAGAGAGAGAGAGAGAGAGAGAGAGAGACCTTAAATAACCACCCTCCTGATCAGTGACTTGCCTACTGAAATACAAGATAATGGTTTAGTTTTGTGGGCTCACATAATTATATTAAACTCCTGGTCGTGAATATATTCTCTTTGAGGATTTGTTTTAAGCTGATGCAGTGTTCTATAACTCATACTCACTCCAGTATATCTTTAAGCATCATTCTAAGATATTATATGCTTTTCTGCTCTGTCTCATATCTTTCTACTCCTGTACAGTATTTGCCCCAAGTTTTAGTCTACATGATAATCTGGTATGGATCTGAATTAGCCTCTTGTTAATTCTAGTTATTGAATTAAATCATTTCAGTGACAGTTGACTTTCTGGAACTTTCTTGGTAACCTCTATGAAATTCTTACTAATTCATGAAACAGATTGTGCGAGGTCTTCTTGATGTAAATGAGGTGTTATAGAGCAACAGTGAAATGTCTTCGATAAAGTGCTCCAAGGAAATAACATCTGTTTGTTGAGGCACAATAAGGTGACCTGTCCTGTCTGTCATCCGCACAGTCCTTCAGTAGCTTTGTGTTACGTCTTTTAACCACTCCATGTCCAGATTAGCACTGAGGTTTTTGCTCTCAGTATGACATCACTACAAAATACATAATCTTGCTTATTATAGACTTACTGTACAAGCCTGAGCATGAGGCAGATGAGAATATCAAACCCTTCATCACTTGACAGCTGTATTAACTTAAAAGTACACTAGTTAGACATGGACATTAAGGCATCACTGAAACAAAAGGCACAACATGGATAAACATAACAGAATAGCTGAAAAAACAAATACAACATTAATAATGACTTGATAAAGACAGATACAAAAGGGCAGGTATAAATATGGTAACACATTAGGAGCAATGGGAAGCAGAACAATAGGAAAGGCGTGGTACAACACACGTGGGGAAACACATGACAACCAAATGACATTAAACAAATGGTAACTAAACACTAGCCAGCGCCCCCTCGAGTGGTCTGTCAGGGAATTGTCCCAGTAGTTCCTGACAACAGAGTTGACATTTTGTAAAAATTTAATCTCTGTAGAATACAGTTTGGAGAAGAAAGGGCTCAGGATTTAGAATCATGTCCGTTTCTAATCATTGTTTTCCGTTTAAATGCTACGTGTTGTGGATACCACTCAAATTAATATTCTATGATTCTTCTGTTAGTGTAGAATGCAGGATTGTAGACAACATTTCTGCAGTGAGGAATACATTTGGTCTGCTAGTGGCACAGATTGAAAAATTCACACTATAACAACCGTACAACTTTCTTTTTTATGAAGTTGCAAGTGAAAAAAATGTTTAAAAGTGTTAAAATGGTTGGAGAAAGTTCTATAATGCATAATTAGTTCAGATGGTCTAATCAGTGTAGATGGTCATACCTGTGGATGATTTGACCAATTGAAAAATTTTATTTTTAATTTTGTTTCTTTCGTTTTTAATCGAATTCTCTCATTCTGTGCCTCTTTAGCTGGTTCTGAGGAAAGATCAGCAGTATTGATCTGATGGTAAGTGTCCGTCCTTCACATTTATTCCGTCTGTACTTGACTTTATTATATAGAACTGATACAGGTTTGGTTTGGAGTGTGCATGGTTATAATAGCACTAACCACTTAACACAGAATTCTAAAAGAAAATGAAAAGCACTGCAGTATTTATTTGTATTTATTTAAGAGAGTTACCTTTTCCTTTACAGAGCATGTATTGAACTGTGGAAATTTCTGCTGCATTACTGAAAAAAATCTTAAAATAGCCAGGATTTATGTAGAACAAAATAATAGTGCTGACCTACATTCAGTTTCTGGCATTTTATTAACTTAACAAGAGCTGATGGTTTAGCTAACTTGCTGATGTTTACTTCCTGTGTGTAATTGTCCTCTGTAGCCTTTTCTGGTAATGTGATAGGATTAAAGGTTTTTTTTTTTTTTTAAGGAAGATTATCATATGGTTTCATTAATGTTTTCAATCTAACAGTTTATAGCCCTGCCCCCTGTTTTATAGTGTATTTTATTTTATTGACTACTCTCCCAATTTATTGATCAGTCTACCACTTTATTGAACAGTCTCCCATTTTATTGATCAGTCTACCACTTTATTGAACAGTCTCCCATTTTATGGATTAGTCTACCACTTTATTGAACAGTCTCACATTTTATCAACCAATCTCCCATTTTATTCATCAGTCTCCCATTTTTATTGGTCAGCCTCTAATTTTATTTGAGTCTCTCTGTTTTTTGAACAGTCTCCCACCTTGCTGACATGTTTATTGAAAAAATGTCCCACTTCTTCATTGACCAATCCCCCACTTTGAATGGACCTCCAATTTCAAGACTAGTCTCCCATGTCATTGACTAGTCTCCCATTTTATTTCCCAGTCTCTGCTATTTCTATAGTCACTTTAATTATATCAGAGTTAAAACCAACACAGTTGTAGCAGTTATTCAGAGTGCCTCCTTTTCAGAGAGCCATATTTAGCAAATGATGTTCAAAAGGTGTTATATATACTATATGATTTGGTAACAGTACCTTAAAAGTTCTCACATGAATATTTATTAGTCATACCTGCAGATATCTTGTATCTTGCTTGCAGTGGATGTACTGCCTTGTTGTTCCCCTGTGACAAACAAGCGTGCTTTTCAGTCTGACATGCATGATGCATGAACTTCGGAGAGCTAATATGGCTCTTAATTGCTAATCTGCATAAGGAGTGTATTTCCTTGCTGTTATGACTGATGCATGTAGTAACCTTGAAGTTTCTGTGTAACAAAGAGAAGCTTGTTTTTTGTTGATCCTAGATATTCAGCAAGCTCTGTTTAAAATCACAATGCTGTTAGGTTAGGATCAGTCTCCCACTTAATTGAACAGCCTCCCACTTTATTGCTCAGCCTTCCATTTTTTTGATCAGTCTCTAACTTTATTGATCAGTCACCCACTTTATTGAACAGTCTCCCATTTTATTGATCAGTCTCCCACTTAATTGAACAGTCTCCCACTTTATTGCTCAGTCTCCCATTTTTTTTGATCAGTCTCTAACTTTATTGATCAGTCACCCACTTTATTGTACAGTCTCCCATTTTATTGAACAGTCTCCCACGTTATTGAACAGTCTCCCATTTTATTGCTCAGTCTCCCATTTTATTGAACAATCTGACAATCTCCCACTTTATTGCTCAGTCTCCCACTTTATTGCTCAGTCTCCCACTTTATTGCTCAGTCTCCCACTTTATTGAACAGTCTCCCATTTTATTGATCAGTCTCCCACTTAATTGAACAGTCTCCCATTTTATTGCTCAGTCTCCCACTTTATTGAACAGTCTCCCATTTTATTGAACAGTCTCCCATTTAAATGATCAGTCTCCCACTTAATTGAACAGTCTCCCATTTTATTGAACAGTCTCCCATTTTATTGATCAGTCTCCCACTTAATTGAACAGTCTCCCATTTTATTGATCAGTCTCCCACTTTATTGAACAGTCTCCCATTTTATTGATCAGTCACCCACTTAATTGATCAGTCTCCCACTTTATTGAACAGTCTCCCATTTTATTGATCAGTCTCCCACTTTTTTGAACAGTCTCCCATTTTATGGATCAGTCTCCCACTTTTTTGAACAGTCTCTACCTGTATTGATCAGTCTCCCACTTTATTGAACAGTCTCCCATTTTATTGATCAGTCTCCCACTTTATTGAACAGTCTCCCATTTTATTGATCAGTCTCCCACTTTATTGAACAGTCTCCCATTTTATTGATCAGTCTCCCACTTTTTTGAACAGTCTCTACCTTTATTGATCAGTCTCCCACTTTATTGAACAGTCTCCCATTTTATGGATCAGTCTCCCACTTTTTTGAACAGTCTCTACCTTTATTGATCAGTCTCCCACTTTATTGAACAGTCTCCCATTTTATTGATCAGTCTCCCACTTTTTTGAACAGTCTCTACCTTTATTGATCAGTCTCCCACTTTACTGAACAGTCTCCCATTTTATTGATCAGTCTCCCACTTTATTGAACAGTCTCCCATTTTATTGATCAGTCTCCCACTTTATTGAACAGTCTCCCATTTTATGGATCAGTCTACCACTTTATTGAAGTCTCCCATTTTATTGATCAGTCTCCCATTTTATTGATCAGTCTACCACTTTATTGAACAGTCTCCCATTTTATTGATCAGTCTACCACTTTATTGAACAGTCTCCCATTTTATGGATCAGTCTACCACTTTATTGAAGTCTCCCATTTTATTGATCAGTCTCCCACTTTTTTGAACAGTCTCCCATTTTATTGATCAGTCTCCCACTTTATTGAACAGTCTCTCATTTTATTGATCAGTCTCCCACTTTTTTGAACAGTCTCCCATTTTATTGATCAGTCTCCCACTTTACTGAACAGTCTCCCATTTTATTGATCAGTCTCCCACTTTATTGAACAGTCTCCCATTTTATTGATCAGTCTACCACTTTATTGAACAGTCTCCCATTTTATGGATCAGTCTACCACTTTATTGAAGTCTCCCATTTTATTGATCAGTCTCCCACTTTATTGAACAGTCTCACATTTTATCAACCAATCTCCCATTTTATTCATCAGTCTCCCATTTTTATTGGTCAGCCTCTAATTTTATTTGAGTCTCTCTGTTTTTTGAACAGTCTCCCACCTTGCTGTCATGTTTATTGAAAAAATGTCCCACTTCTTCATTGACCAATCCCCCACTTTGAATGGACCTCCAATTTCAAGACTAGTCTCCCATGTCATTGACTAGTCTCCCATTTTATTTCCCAGTCTCTGCTATTTCTATAGTCACTTTAATTATATCAGAGTTAAAACCAACACAGTTGTAGCAGTTATTCAGAGTGCCTCCTTTTCAGAGAGCCATATTTAGCAAATGATGTTCAAAAGGTGTTATATATACTATATGATTTGGTAACAGTACCTTAAAAATTCTCACATGAATATTTATTAGTCATACCTGCAGATATCTTGTATCTTGCTTGCAGTGGATGTACTGCCTTGTTGTTCCCCTGTGACAAACAAGCGTGCTTTTCAGTCTGACATGCATGATGCATGAACTTCAGAGAGCTAATATGGCTCTTAATTGCTAATCTGCATAAGGAGTGTATTTCCTTGCTGTTATGACTGATGCATGTAGTAACCTTGAAGTTTCTGTGTAACAAAGAGAAGCTTGTTTTTTGTTGATCCTAGATATTCAGCAAGCTCTGTTTAAAATCACAATGCTGTTAGGTTAGGAGAGCTAGGGCCTGGCTTTGAGATCAATCCTTTTTTTTTTTTAAAACAAATGTTAAAAATGTTAGTCTTCCATATGCCTGACCCCTGAGCTTCTGCTTTCCACCTGCATACTGGTCCTGTGCCCTCTGCAGTCCTAATTTGTGAGCATAGTATAGCCCTACATATCAGCGTAAAGCCTGCCACCAGAATGATCCAGAATGGGCAAAATTACCTGAGACTCTGAGCCACTGTCATGCAACCCATGATGCTGTTTTACAGGATGACATACCCCGTAGTCATGCCCACATGCACATGCCCCCAGGACCAAGTTGGCCATTAACGGAGGAGGAGGAGAAGGTAAATTATAGCCTGGCATTAAAATATTATGGTAATACTCTATGCTGTATTTTGCTCAATATTCAATTACTTCAGTATTAGTTAAGGGTCAGTTAATCAAACTGAAGAAACCCGAAAAAAAAACAAGATTAACAGATGGAATCAAATGTAGTTCCTGTTTGGTTGAAATTGGTTGGTTTTGTAGGATTTGATGTGAAGATATTTAAAAATTCAAGCATGTCACGTGACACAAGAAAAATGTGGCTTGCTTTCTGTTTTGTGTTCCAGTTTAAAAGTGAGTTTTTGTGGGTGTGAAAAGCTGGTTGGAAAAGAGAGAAAAGTAAGGAAGGATAGTTATGAGTTTGTATAGCCACTAGAGGGAGCTTGTTAATCAATTTAATGAATAGGGAGAAGTAGAGAAGTAGACACACACACACACACACACACATACACACACACACACACACGCCATGAAAATACTGCACAATACTTATTATTATTTGTTGCATCCTGCATTTGTGTGTGTGTGTGTGAGAGTGAGAGAGAGAGCAAGCGAGAGAGAGAGAGAGAGAGAAAGAATGAGAGTTCCATGGACAGCGATGATGCAGCTGAAGGTCAATGAGGTCATTTAATCAGTTGCCACAGAAACCTAGAGACGTTTAAATGTCTCCGGAATACACACACGTAGCCTTTTCTTCCTATGTTATGTCTGTGTATGTTTGTGCATCTATGACTTATCAGTTATCATTTATCGAGGAAACCGCACCCGTTTTACTCTATTATTCCCCCTAAAAAATGTCCCCTCCCCTTTTCTCTTCTCTCTGTCTGTCTCGCTCTTTCTCTCTGGGGAAGAAACACACTTGCAATGCCTCCCCCTCTCCATCCGTCTCACCCCCTAGCAACATCGCTCAACTTACAGTCAGGAAGCATGAGACAGCCTTGGTGTGTGTGTGTGTGTGTGTGTGTAAAAGAGGGAGGGAGAATTCAAACTAGACACGAGTAGTGAGTAGGATAGCAGAGTGCATCTCTCTCTCTCTTTCTCTCTCTCTCTCTCTCCCCCTTCCTTATTTCTTGCTCGGTCTGTAGTCTTCTGTAGACTCAGCAATATGCAGTAGCAGAGATGCGCACATCTGGATCAGGCTACAAGGTCTGCTAAGAGAGAGAAAGAGTGTGTGTGTGTGTGTGTGTGTGTGTATACGAGACCACTCTGTGCTCGGACAGTATGGTGCAGCGCTTCAGCCTTCGTAGACAGTTCTCAAAGGTAGGACCTTTTCAGCTTCCTGTGTTTGTGTGCACGTGTGTGTGTGTGTCGGTGTGGGTGTGAAAGAGAGAATGCTTTCATGAAGAGTCTACAAAGAATCAAAAGTGCAGAAGTCTGCAGATTTAGTCTTATTTCAAGGGCATGATAGTCATGTGGGTGAATCTCAGCTTCTGTTGTTATGGCTATAGTAGTTACTTTATTGTTTAAGTTACTTACACTTTAGGAAGTAAAAGAAAAACATGCCACTCGTGTGAATGTGTTTTCAGCTTAATTTCAATTGCTTTTAAACAAGCATTTATAAGGTGAGCTTAAATATACCTTGGAAAACACAGAAAAAGAAAACATAACTCAGCATAAATGCATCTTGTTGAGCTCCATCAGCTGTATGTGTAAATCAGTGGCAATGTCAGAAATGACACTCCAAAATGAATAAGTGTATTAAAATATATATATATATATATATATATATATATATATATATATATATATATATATATATATATGTAGAAATAGAGAATGCTGCTAAAATACTGAACGTTTTTTTTCTGGCTAAACTGTCGTCTTTCCTAAATTGCAGAATGCTTTGAGTTTGCAGTGTAAAGTGTGGCCATGAAAATCTCTAATTCAAACACACTGCTAATTATTAGATAATATCACATAATGTTACACGCCTGCTCAATAGTATTTGCGTAAAACCATATTCGTAAAACTAATGATCAAAAATAAGGATGTGGGTGAAATTACATTGTTCTCTGGTTGTGTGTGTGTGTGTGTGTGTGTTTAACATGTAAGACTTGAAAGCTTTTTGCTAACTTAATGGTCACTGTGTGTTTTTTTTGGGGCGTGTCTGTGTGTTTGTGTGTATGTGTGTGTGTACTCGTTCATACAAAGCAATATAAGAGTTACTGATTACTTCTTTAAATTTTAAATTATATCACGGTGAACCTGACCTGAAAGAGAAAGAGGCAGGGAGAGACAGAGAGAGACAAAAAGAGAGAGAGGCAGAGAGAGAGAGAGGAGAGGCATACAGAGACAGAGTGGTAGAGAGAGGCAGAGAGAGATAGAGGCAGAGAGAGACAGAGCGAGAGAGAGCCAGAACAAGAGAAAGAGTGCCAGAAAGAGAGAGAGACAGAGAGAGAGAGCAGTAACAGTGGACTTTTCTGCACTAATCTGAGAAAGCATTTGATTACCGTGTCTAATCTATGAGCTTGTGCTCACTGCCTAGCCATATTTGTGTTTCTCCTTGTGTGTGTGTGCGACATTTGTCAGTAGGGCACTAAAAACTCTTGTGTAAACACTGTTTAAATGCTGTGAACTTCGTCATCCAACTGCTCTCCCCTGACCATATGTGGTTAGTTATGTACTATTATCTGCTGGCATTTATTCATGAGACGCTTTTATTAAATGACTTACAGTTGAGATAGGATACGATGAGCAGCCGATGGTTCAGGATCACTAACTCAGATCCTTAATTACAGCCGTGCTGGATTATAATTACCGATGGACTGAATTATTGATAGAAGTGAACACGGTGCTGTAGGCAGGATTTCATTTCACGAAGAGGAGGGGAAAAAATGTAAATGAAATCCTCACATGAGCTGTACATTTCAGTTCGAAAGGGCACCTTGCTCCAGCTTTAGTAGAGGTTTTGATATTCACATTGTATTTATTTAAAAATAAATTACCGTTAAAACATTTCCGCTATGATCCTAACGTTAATAGGAAGGAAGTTTTACCTTTCTACTGAGAATCTGACATCATATCTTATAAAACCAGATCTACTTTTCTTGTTCTATTCGTGTAGCCTGTTGACTCGATTCCCGTAAGCTCAGAGTGTAGCTATTTAGTAGCTTTCGAACAGAAAATGGGAAAAATACATGATCCTGACTGGATAATCTGGTTCATCACCATAAAAACTGACAACCAGATAATAATGGGATTGAAAAAATCTCTCTGGAATTCCGAAATAAACTCATGCAGTAGAACTTTTAGTCCAAATAATACACAATTAAAGGGAAATTATTCATAATCACACTCTCTGGTGTCACAAAGTTGGTTCCTTTCAAGGTTTCTTCCTCATGTTGTCTCTAGGGATAAAGTTATATATCCTGAATGTACATATTTCTGTAAAGTGCATTGTTAAAAGTGCTAAACAACTAAAATTGGATTAATTCGACTAGAACTTGCAAGTTGTTTAGCTACAACTACAGCAAGTTATTTATGGTCCTGTGTTGATTCATGAATTTCTGTGAATTGTGTATTTCCTGTTTTAAAGTTATAGATAACATCTTTTGGCTTACCGATGCAGACAGGTTCTGATAAATAATAAAAATCGCATGAGCGAGAGTGTGGTTATACTGATTTGTCATGTTTTATACAATAGTTCTATAAACAAGAAATAAATACTGAGTAAGTTATATTTTAAACCAAAATGTTCAGAAATAGATCCTGAAGAAGCTACGCTCACTAGATAGCTAGCTCACAACGTTCTGTACATTCCTGTTAAGGGTGCGTCCGGTGAAAGCGGGTGTTCCTTCTTAATCTGACAAGCATTCCTATTTTAAGTCAAAAGTATCCATTTGCCATGTCTAAGAACACAGTAAAAACATCCCGGTGCTGGTACAGTACATTTGGATCACACGCCAATCCTCCAATCAAATTAGTCGACCAGAACTAACTGGTTGTTTAATTAATTATAAAATATACTGCATTATTTTTCATTTAACATATCATGTTATTTTTGTGGACACGTCAAATATCCAAATATATAATATTCTCATTCTTGATACTACAAAGAAAGTTGAAAGTGCTTGGTGACCAGTGTTGAAAAAAAAGCATATCATGTATTTAATTTGGTTTACTGTTTGGTTAAGTAATCATGATTAAACGTAGCGGCACCAGTGTGTGTTGCTAGCAAGAGATGGTCACTGTAGGAGCTAACAATCTTTAAAAGGCCTAGTTTTATATTTTCGATACTGTGTGACTGAAAGTGAACTAACATCAAGAGATGAGACTAAAGGTCTCATGTAAGACTAATAGTATTTCAAGCCAGAAATTATGATAAAAATAACACAACAGTACATTTCTATGCCTATTGACTATATGCTCTGAATTTTTTTTGTGTATAAGTCTGTATTGTGTTTGCAAAATCAAGGTTATAGTACTATTTGATAGATACTAAAATTTATACTAATACCATAACCTTAGTCAATTACCTTGCTTATGTTACAGTTAAGTTACTTATTACTGATTACTTAACTTGTATGTTAATAATTACAGAAGAGTCTTCAGTCTGTAGAGAAAATTGAACACTGCTACTTTGTTTGGGGAGAAAAAGGCACAGTCAAAGCTGGTTAATAATTAAATAGAACTGCTCAATAAATCCATTAATGTACATTCAACATCTCTTGACTTAGAGATGGACTAAAGATGGACATTGTTTAACTCCGCTGTCTGTATTCTAATATCAAACATGCATCTTGACAAAGGGATCAATCATGTAGAGAGGGTTGTGTTTTAATTGTATCAGTTATGAAGGTGAGGTTGGACCTGACCAGGATCTGAGATGAATTGTTTCAACTAAGGTGATGCAGCAAGCACTGTGAAGATAGTGCTCTAGTGAATCCACCCAGTTGTAGTTCAATGGGGTCCGGATATCTGTCCTGGAAAGAGTCGATGTGAGTGCAGGTTATCATTCCAACCAAACAGAAGCTTTTATAATAACTTGCACTCTTCTTGGAAGACTATCTACTAGATTTTGGAGAATGGCTGTATGGATTTGTGTGAGGTCAGGAGCTGATGTCGGGTGAGGAGGTTTGGGGTGAGGTCGACGTTCCAGTTCATTCCAGTGTTGTTCAGTGGGGTTGAGGTCAGGGCTCTGCAGGACACAAGTTATTCCACTTCAAATTTAGCAAACCAGGACTTCATGAGGGGCATTGTCATGCTGGAACGGGTTTGAGTCTTTTAGTTTCAGTGAAGAGAAATTTTAATGCTACATAATACAAAGACATTTTAAACAATTTGGGGTAAAGTAGAACCACATAGGCAATTAAATTAGTGAATGGAATTAGTTGTTTGCTTGATATTTAAGGAACTAATTCTGAAGGAACCTTCTGAAAATGAGTAATGTAGTGAACCAATTGCCCAAGAAATCTACCAAATAGTGGTCACTTTTGAAACATCAAGATAGATCTGATCTGTGCAACGAAAAACAAAAATGAATGCGACAAAGAAGCTTGTAATGTGAATGTATCTTCATACTTCAGGTAACCAGTCATTGTGATAATATCAGCTTAAGTTGGTGCTGAATCCGTGCTTTGAACTAAAATCCCACCATAAACACCTCTTTATTATGCTAATCCATTTTCTTTGAACATATCCTTCAAGCTTTGCCTTGGTCATACTTACTTACAGGAGCACCTTCATGTTAAGCCTAACTCAGTTCTCCTCTCTTTGTCTTGCTGTCTCGCTAAAATCTGTTTGTCACCACTCTGATGTCAGTCCTAAAGTATTTATGGGGCATTTCACCCCTCCTTACTGCCAGGGGGGTGAGAAACACCTGGATAGCTTCTCATGTCTGTGTAAAGACATGCTGAGACCTTCAGCACCGTCAGAAAGTCACCATATGACTTATGGATTTTTTTAATATCAATACTGCTGTCTTGCGGTCATTGTTCTCTTTCCTCTTTTCTCACCACATACAAGTCAGACCTCATGTGCGCCTCGGAATTATCTGTGGGATAGCTTGTGATTACAGTCAGGACTATGAGGAAAAACCTTTCATAAAATATTTCCTGCTCTGTGGCTACTAGCTTGTATTGGGTTCTGTCATATGGCTAGCTGTGTTATTTTTTTACGTTCTCTTCAAATTAGCTAGGAATCCGTTCTGTTGCCGTGCTTTTTGGCATCGCTTCTAATTTGTGTAGAATTACCTTTCTGCCAATAATTGCTCCAACTTTCATGTTGAAAATGAAATGACTTCTAGACCCCGAGTTACAAAACTTTGACAAATTATGTAGTCTTCAAATTATCAACGCAAATGATCAACAATTACATTTTCCTTTGATAAAAAACAAAACCTATACAAGTGTTTATTGTAAATGTGATGATATAGTGACCAGGAGACCAGAGCCACTTGGAGACCATCACACCGTCACGGATCTGCCAATCTGTCAGCTTGCAACAGCAAGGAATTAGTGTCTGTAATGAACTCAGAAACTACACTGGCCTATTAGTTCCTCATGAGACCTTGTTGTAGAAAGGGCACTATTTACATTATTTACTGTCCAGTGTCACTCAAATGAGGATGGGTTTCCTTCTGAGTCTGGCTCCTCTCAAGGTTTCTTCCTCATATCATCATAGGGAGTTTTTCCTTGCCACCAACACCTCAGGTTTGCTCATTAGGGAAAAAATAGGGATAAAATAGTAACATTAATTTAAACTTTATCATTTTTTGAGACAATGTCCATTGTTAAAAGAGCTATAGAAATAATTCAAATTGAACTGAATATAGTACTGATCAATTACATCACAGTTTCAAATTGATTAAATTCTGGATCCTTAAAATTGTATGGTATCTCTGACACCTTTCTGATTTGGGTCAGAAATGAAACTGGTTCTTTATTTTCTCCTTTGTCCTTTTATTTTGCTTTTCAGTAATGTTATTTTCTATGCACATGCACACATGGCTCTGTGCTGCGCAGCTCTCTCTCTCTGTCTCTCTCTCTCTCTCTCTCTCTCTTTCTCTCTTTACCTGAAGGCACAAAGAGACACACATAAGGAAGCTTGGTCTAATAAGACACCTACCAGCTCAACCCACCTCCTCTCTGTCCACAGCCGGTGCTCGACCACACCCCTTGCTGCCACAGTATCGTTTCTGCATATAATTTGCATCACACTGGTTGTTTTAAATGGCTCATCATGTCTTCTTGCTGGACAGCACAGTTGTTAGCAATCCTGTATAGTCTGATGCATACTGTGTCATAGAAATATCCTATTCAATACCTTCTAGCCAATTAGAATAGAGATTTCAACACCACTGCTGTAAAAGCATTTGTATGAAAAAGTATATTAGTGAGAATTTTATGAGATTACATCACGAACATCACCACCGAAAATAACAAGCTGAAGTGTGGCCAGGGCGGATTTTATTCTAGCCCGAATTATAATGACCAGTTATAGCAGTGGTGACAGAGTGAAACTTAGCCTAGATTTGATCTCTTATGTCTTCTGATATCTGTTTTCCGCCACATCCGTAGCACATCAACAGCAGCGTGCGAATTTTGAAAGCCTGTGAAACATCTTGTGAAACATAATAACAAGTACAAGTACAAGTAAATAACATAACAAGTGTAATGAATCCTACCTCTCTGTCAACCTCAACCTCTATCAGTCATGTAGCAGTTACACTAGTGTCGTTTTTCTGCCATGAAAGAGTAACACACATTGAAGAAAGTAGACGCAAACATTGTTTAGTCAAAGGACAGATTACACAAAAGAACTGATGACAAACCAGTAAGTTCTTTAGTGCGAATGAAAGAGGTTGAAACAAGGCATTCAAACCAGGAATCACAAATGCAGCTGTTTTCTTTTAATGCCAATCACAAGCTCTCACTTTGCCCAGATCTCACAGATTGAGATGAGTTTTCAGTTGTTGATGGACATTAGAGATTTTATCCCACCCATATATCTCACCACGACTGTCCATATCTCCCAACATCATCCACCCATCCTACATTTTATAAGCTGTGTGCTCTTGTCCTTGGTAAGATGCTTGTATTCTATGTATAAATCATCATGGCCATATTTCTATCTTAACACTTATTAAATGTTTAATTTAGATATTAAAACATGAGTAGTTAAATCAGCTACTGAATGTAAATGTGGACTTTCCCCTCCATATTCTCTCTCTCTCTCTCTCTCTCTCTCTCTCTCTTTTTTCTCTCTCCATTCATTGTCCACCAACTCTTTCTTTGACTTTACTATCTCTCTGTCTTTTCTTTTTGTCTGTCCGTTCTATCTCTCTCCCTTTCTTTGTCTCCTGTCCTCCTCTGCCTCAGAGATGCATGATGCCTGGTTTCTATGGCAACAGAGTACCGTGTGATCGGAAAAGATGCTTGACTGGACATGGGAGCTGTGTCTTTGAATCGTGTGTGTGTGTGTGTGTGTGCTGAGGTATGATGCGTTACTTTTATTTCACGTTATACACTAATGTTTTTCTGCACACTTGAGAAAGGTATCGCTGCAAGTGTTGAAGCTGATGTCGAAACACTTGTTCTCAGCTTGTGTGTGTGTGTGTGCGTGTGTGTATGCGTGCTTGAGGTATAGATGATGCGTTATTTTAATCCCACATTATATGCTTTTCTGCACACTTGAGAAAGGTAGCAGTGCAAGTCTTGAAGCTGATGTTGAAACACTTGTTCTCAGCTTGTGGGGTGTGTGTGTGTGTGTGTGTGTGCGGCTGTGGTCTTCTTGATCTCTGTTACAAAGCAGCCTGCTGTTTCCTGTTTCCTGTGCCAGAGATGTCACTGCTCTTATGCTGACCTCAGAGCATTGCTGTCACTTTTCCCACAGTATGTTAGTGTTCATATGGGCGGAGCCAGTGCAATGGGCAAGAAACATGCAGCTTATCATAGAACGATAATCACTATGGTCAGCGTTTTTTATATAGATGAATCAATTTTCTTTCACAGCTGATAGGATAGTTATACGAAGCGGCCTGTTTCTCAGAAAACTTTGGCACTAGGCAGAAATGTCCTGTATACTACAGAACCCCTGCATTTATTACTACAGTGCACTACATTCACATATACTCTGATAACTAAGCTATAACTATTTTATCTATTTAATTTTATCAAGATAAACTATTTCCTGTCACTTGTGGTGTATAACCTGTAAACGAACTGTAAACATGCAATTTCTGCTCTTTTCTCTTTGGAAGGTAATTAAAAAAACAAGCTGTTATTTAGCTTATATTACTGAAGAACAACAAACTCCTCTTTACTGAAGACTTTAACAAGGCGGAAAACCTCCTGACTGTTACAAAGCACTGACACTTGAGGGACGCCTTCAGTAATTGAATTGTTTCTGAATGATTTCTTATCCATTTCTTATTCCTGTTTTTATTTTTAGTTTATTTACATGCACAGGGAGGAGTAGGCCAGGTTTTCATTTCAATGCTAGCTGTATACTGTAAACCACTGTGTGTTAATGTTTCAAGTGCAATCTTGATTCCTGAATCTTGAAATGTTAAGATTTGAGAATTCTGATTGTTATATCTAATGTAGAACTATACAGAGTATTATTGAACTATGTTTCAGTTATCTAACGAGCCAGAGAGAAAGCCATAAATAATTTTTCGGGAAGCGAAATACATCCCATGCCACGCAGGAAGTGATTACTTATTTATTTCTTTATTTTTATTTTATTTTCACAAAACTGAAATGTTGTACATCATAGATAAAGCTTAGGTAGTAACTAGAAGGGTGTGTCATGGAAATAGTTCATATACGAACCTTCAGTGCTTTACAGCATTTTTTTCATGTGTTTGCTTTGTGAATTCCGTTTCTCTCCTTATGTGTGTGTTGCCTGAATTTCAGTTTTGTGAGGGTGTGTGTGTTTGATCACCCCTCTGACTGTTTAATCAGCATGTCTAGTGAATATTCATGACTTAATTATTCATTTAGGGCGACGCCCATATTCAGGCCAGTTAGCGTTTGAATGCAAATGCATGCACGTGTTTGTGTGCGTGTGTGTGTGTGTGCACACGCGCGTGTGTGTGTGTGTGTGGGTTGGCTTTCACCAAATCCAGTGAAAAGCCATGTTTACTCTCAGTAGAGCCGGCCCAATAAGCTGCCAGCATGGCAGTTACAATATACCAGTTTAATTCCATTTTTAATGACATTCTACAAATTCATTGAACATTACACACTCACTGTCTAGCACTTGGAAGTGCAACTGATTTGTTGATAGATATTAACTCCTGTGCAGATATTAACACCAGTAGTTGATGCTAATTTCTATAATTCCATACAGTTTATATTATTATTTGCTATGTTATAAATGAGAACACAAGCTAACTTATTTTGCAAATAAAGTGAAACCTCAGCATACGAATGCCCTCTGTTACAAATTTTTGCCTTAAGAAATGAAATTTTGCAAGGAATTTACATCGACATATGAAGCATTACGAACTGAACCGATCACCTAAGTTGAGCATATGTCCGGGAGCTGTTTCGTTTGCATCAGTGGAAAGCCAAGAGAAAGAGAAAGCCAAATTCTATGCGGATTTTCTGAAAAAAAAAAAATTTCAGTCAGCGAAAGCTGTTTCGAAAGACTAAACCTACGATACCAAAGTTGCCTTCGGCATGTGTTCAAAAGCTAAGTGATTTTTTGCATTATTTGGTCGACAGATAAGGTGGTGTGGAGTGTGTGGCCTGTTCAATTTTTAGCCCAAGCTTGGTGGCATGAGGACCCTTGACATGGAGTGTTGGCTTGGGTCAGTTGTTTGTAAGCAGCCATACAGTTTACCTACGCTTCGTTTTGGTAATATTGGTAATATTTTTGGGTGGCTGGAATGGATTATCTGCATTTACATTATTCCTCATAGGAAAATTTGTTTTGCAATACAAATTAAGAACTCGCCTCCAGAACGAATTAAATTCGTATGCATAGGTTCCACTGTATTTCTCAGCGTTAAATGTAAATATAAACCGAAAACAAATATGTGCAGTATGGTTTGTTGAACTAAAACAAAAGTGGAGTTGAAGTGGAGAACAACCTAATCTCTTAAACACTACCACTGGCTATTTTCCTCACACCCAATCATGTTATTTATATACAGTGGTAAGATGTATTTCATGGTTTTCTGCATAAATTTGCCATAAAATGTGATCTGATCTTTATCTAAGTCAAGCGTATTGACAAATATAATGTAAATAATAAAACACAAAAATTTTTTTGATCTTATCTTTATTGAACACACTCATTTAACAGCCAAAATAGCAGTGGTAAGTAAGTAAGTGAAAAAAAAAAGTAAAGTAAGTGAACCCTTGGAATAAATAACCGGTTAACCCCAGCAATAACCTCAACCAAGCGCTTCCTGTAGCTGTGGATCAGACCTGCACATTGTTTAGGAGGAATTTTAGCGCAAGCTTCCTGGCAAAACTGCTTTAGCTCTGTCATATTCTTTGGACGTCTTATGTGTATGGCTCTTTTCAAGTCATTCTACAGCATCTCTATTGGGTTGAGTTCTTGGCTCTGATTTGGCCACTTGTCATTGTCCTGTTGCATCACCCAACTTCTACATCGTTTCAGCTGATGTAAAGACATTCTTACATTATCCTGAAGAATTTTTTTAACACCAGGCCCTGATGCAGCAAAGCAGGCCCAAATCATGATGTTTCCTCCACCATACTTTATGGTTAGGATGATGTTTTCATGATATGCAGTGCCCTTTTTATGCCAGATGTAGTCCTGTGTGTTCTTTACAAAGAGTTCAATCTTAATTTCATCAGCCACAAAACATTTCGCCAATACCGCTATGGAGTGTCAATGTGCTCTTTTGCAAACCTCAGTCCTGCAGCAATGTTCTTTATGAGTAAGCAGCTGCTTCCTTTGTGGAGTCCTGCCATAGATACCCTGATCATTCAATGTTTTACATACTGTAGACTCATGAACACAGATGTTAACCAGTTCCAATGATGCCTTCAAATCTTTGCCTGTCACTCTGGGTTGTTTATTTACCTCATTGATGAATCTTTATTGTGCTCTCTGGGTCATTTTGACTGGGCGCCCACTTCTTGGTAGAGTAGCCACAGTCCCAAAGTGTCTCCATTTGTAGATTGTTTGCGTTAATGCAGACTGGTAAATTTCTAAAGTCTTTGAAATCACTTTGTAACCCTTTCCAGCTTTATGTAAATCAACAATTCTCGATCGTAGATCCCCTGAAAGCGCTTTTTGGCAAGGCATGCTTCACATAAGGGTATTCTTCTTGTGTGGCACAAACTTTGAAAAAAGTTTGAGTGGTTTTTAATCAGCTCTAGTCCACACCTCCTAACTCATTTTCTTAACAAGACTCCAGGTATTGTAACACCTGACTCCAATAAGCTTATTTCAGGTCATTAACTCAAGGGTTTACATACTTTTTCCACTAGTTTTTATGGTTTTTCTTAATAAAGACATGAATGAAACAAGAATTTTTTTGTGTTATTATTTAGGCACATTATATTTGTCAATACTCTTCACAGAGATGAAGATAAGATCACATTGTATGACACATTTATGCAGAAAACCATGAAAGGTTTTCTTGCCACTGTATACACACATATATGCGCTTGCTATAGCATCATATGTAATGTTGTAAAACCAACATTCTGGATCAATACAGAGAAGATAACATAACCTCTGTAAAAATCTGACCTCCAAATCAGTAGAGTCCCTCTTTTTTTCTGGGAAAGTGGAGGCTCAAGCTGTTATGACTCTTGGTTAATGACCAGAAGGTCAAGAGTTCAGACCCCTTCCAAGTTCAAGTTCAAGCCCAGCTGCCCTGCTGCCACTGTTAAGGCAAAGCCCTTAACCCTATCTGCACTAGGGACACTGCATCATGGCTCCAATTTCCTAACAACCTGAGACAGAAAAAGTAGATGCTGTACTGTGTATGTGACGAAATAATGGTTGCTGTTTGTCTGTGTATGGCGTGAATGTTCAAGGCTGACTAAGATCTTCATATGCCAAAAATTGTACCACTCTGAGAAACCAAAATGAAGAAGATAACAGGAAACAGTTCTCCGCCTATTCTGTACATCTCCTCTGTATATCTCTACTTACATCAGGAACAAACCCACACCCACATGCAACACAGAGCCTAAGCCTAATCTCACATGTGCATGTGCACTATGAATAATAGATTAGGGCCATAGACAGTTCAGTTTTGTCCCAGTGACCCAAATAGCTCTCTCTCTCTCTCTCTCTCTCTCTCTCTCTTTATTTCTTTTTTCTCTTTCTCTCGGTCACTCCCACTCACACACCTGGTGATATCATCTGTCTCCATCTAGTGGGAGATTTTGGATCATCTTCACAGAATTCTGTCTGCTTTGTGTGATCTTGCCTACATGATGTATCTGTGAGAAGCGTGAAAGGGTCTGTGAAAAAAACAAATGAAGGAAACCACTGTTTAATGCAGCACACAAACTCTCACTCCCTTTGCCCTAAAAAGGAATGTTTCCAAATTGTGGTTGAGTTACTGCTGCGCAAGCGTTAAGCAACTGAATACAGCAATGCAACTAAAGGGCACTAAAGTGTGTGACTTGGCACGGATGGCAGCTGGACATTTTGAAGGCTGGCGATAATCGTTTCAGTCCTTTCCTGTCTATTACAGTTTGTTTTCCTGTTTTGTGTTCTTTTGAATAGAATGTGGTATGTACACACACACACGCATCCTTACATGCCCTCACACACATTCAGACGCATTTCCTTTTCAACACTGCATTGCCGCCTTTCCGCTGTGGTGTAAACTAAAGCAAAAGCCCTGTTTCTTCGTCATCGTTCAGGTTATGACTCCTAAATCAGTGACTCTTTGGTCTGTTAAGGCTGGCATTTTTGTTTCACTCATTAAACACACATTATTTCCTGGACATTCCAGTCTTTCCTACTTTTAACCAGATAACATCAGTTTCTAGCTTGTAAGGAAGGTGCTCTGCTCATGTCATTACAACATGTGTGTTTAGCAAGGCTTTAAATATTCCCACAGGATGACCTGTGACCACTACTGGGGTATGAAGTGTGCTATTTAACATCATCCATGTGCTTAGATCAGATGCCTAGATACACTAACGAGAAATGATGATATTATCATAACCATTCCTCTCATAATTTCTAAGCAATCATGCAGTCTTTGCTTGTTTTTCTTCCTTTGCTTTCTGCTCCTTTCTTCCTCTGCGCCTCTCTGGACATCTTCCTTATTATCCTGGTCACTCTGCCCTTTCACTTCTATATCTGTATGGGGGGGGGAAACAGTATGAATTTTCACACATTACAACCACAGATGCCTTTAAGAAACTGGATGTGAACAAGTGGCCATGTTTTTTCTTATCTAAGACCTGAATACATCTACAGTAATTGGCCAGGGGACAAACTCAGCTGAAGTGAGGCTTATCTTCAGCAACAAAAGTCAGTCAGCTGCACGGTGTAATCCGACAGATATTTTTAAAATACACAACTGACAAGCCTGTTAGGTTGACCAGTTTTCTGTTTGAAGCTTTAAAATCATACAGTATTTAATTAGTATCTTCATTTTCTTCCCACATAAATCGAAAACCCGGACAGATGAATGAATTAAAGGAGAAAAAAAAGTGACTCTATTGTGTTGTAGAGGGCATTCATTCATTCATTCATTCATTCATTCATTTATTTATTTATTTATTTATTTAGCTGTGATGGGCTCTTAAAAGGAATGGTTCTATCACTTGGTTCATATATGGAACCCCAGTGGGGTTCATTATATAGAACCATTTTGAAGGGTCTATTAAAAAAAATCAAAGCATCCAAGTTATTTTATTATTATTATTATTATTATTATTATTATTATTATTATTATTATTATTATTATTATTAATGTATGCAAATTTTGATTAAAAAACTAAGATAGTTTTATAGTTATAGTCTAACAAAGATAAAAAATATTTCAATAAAAACAGTGTTGTGCTGTATATAAAATTTAAGTGTCTATAGTTTTAATAACAGCAAATAAAAAACAAAAAATGAAGGGTCTTAATGGTTTCTTTGTCAGTGTGTGGGGCTTTTTTTTTCATCCGTTGAACGTTTCCATTGCTCAGGAGGTTCTTTGTAGTGTAAAGAGGTTCTTTAGACTGAATAAATGTCCTTTGTGGCAATAAGAAAAAAGAAGGTCTTTTAAGAAGCATTTACTGAAAGGATCTTTGGGGAATCTCTGTGAAATTCCCTTTATCCTGGCACCTTTATTTTTAGGAGTGTACCTCTTATTGTGCTTCTGCTATTTTCTTTTAAATTAAACGATTATTGAATCTTTTCTACAACCCGTCATTCATAAACATGTCATTTCTACACATCTCATATTGTAATATACAATTACAGAAAGTAATATCATTGATTTATATATAGATTTCTCCCTTTTTTGGGAAACAGTTCTATTGAGCAAGTACAGAACCCCAAAGTTTTATATCTAACCTCAAGGAACCTCATTTTTAAGAGTGTGTTTTGAGTCCACTTACAAATCAGTACAGTTTTTATCCTATTGAAACGTTTCTCCACTGATAGGAGTGGTCTGTTTCAGGATGGCGCCACCTCTGTCCATAAGGTGACCACCTGGTAGCTTAGTGGTCAAGGTGTTGGATTAGTGATCAGAAGGTTGTGCATTTGAATCCCAGGTCCACCAAACTGCCACTGCAAGGCTCTTCATCCTCAGTTGTATTTAAAAGTAAAGAAAGTATGTTACAGAGGATAAGGGTGTCTGCTGTATGCTCAAAATATATATGCTGAACCACATCAAAGCTCTCATGGTGGCCCAACACCATGTTTCTAAGTGTTTTTTTCCTTTATTTTGCCACAATTTAATGCTGGGCCAAATGCGTGACTCTGACCCATCCAAGTAGGGTGTATGAGCATATGGAGTATGTTACACTCACTAGGAAATATACAGATAAACAGTGGGAACAGCAGTTTGATGCACAGAGCAGGAGATACTATAAATGCTTGCGTAAACAATGTTGGCTGAGTGAGCAAGATAAAACTCCAATCAATCCCATTTAGGATGAATAGAACTTTATGTAAGTCTTAATGAGTCTATTGATTGTCAGAGAGGATAAAAGGCCAGCTTTGGCATTGTTTCAATGGACCTGTGCATGTTTGTGGGCGTGTTTTGAATTATGAAATGAATTGTTTGACAGTTTTGAGTAAAAACCACAGCTTTTATTAACTTAGTCAGTTCTCCTTTTGAGGTTTTAGGTGAAAGTGTAGCATGTGTTCTCATTTAAAGCCTTTCTTTCTAGAAAAATGATTGGCTAGAGCAATAGAATAAGAAAATATCTAGTGTGTAAACTAAACTTCTAAAAGCAGCTGCTTAATATTATGTTTGATTCATTCATAATCATTCATTCCAGTGGGATAAGACATCACATTGTCTTGACATGATGTTTTTCTGTTGTCCTTTTTCTCAATAGGGGAGTGTTTAGTCATAGTACAGTAGCGGTATGCATGGTTCAAGGGCAGAGCACGTTCGTGTCTGTGTGGGGAAGGCCGTCAAGTGTCAACACTGAAGTTAACAGGATGACTCGTCCTAATTGCATCATCAGCATTGTTCTCATATGACTAACATCAGTCAGCACTCGTGCATACACCCTTGCATGAACGCGCATGACCCAGCGCAGCAGTGGCGCGTTCACAATGCACAAAATTTCTCTTTACCATTTTTTTTTCCAGCATGTTATGAGACCTGCATGTAAAATTCATTTCAAATTATTACACCATGTCATAGATTCTGTACCAGTGACGTGTCTGTGCTGCTATGCAATCATGGTGGTCTAAACAAACAAAGCAACTCAAGTATGCTGTAATAGGTTAAGCATTGCATTAAAAAAACCTACATCATAAACTCCTAACCGAAAGCTGCAACATTTTACCTTATTAAATAACACAAAATCTGTCTCTGATTAGGCTTAACATACAGTATGTACACCATATGTACTTCCTTAGCATAGCATACTAGAGCGAGCACCTTAATACAAACCTGTGATTCGAATTACAAACTTCTCTACAGTCAAAGCTGCTAGTTTAATTCAAATGAATGGAGGCTAGTCTTATGTAATCCATTTTTCAACTCTACACACACACTCTCTCTCTCTCTCTCTCTCTCTCTCTCGGTCTCCTGTCTCCCACCACATTCCCTCGCTGCACTCTATTTCCTCCCCCTTTTCATTCTTTTCCATTGAGAAGCTTCTGGTACTTGCCCCCCACTATCATCTTGCCATGGTTTAATGAGATTGAGTGTGCTGTCTTATTCTTACTGTTAATTTCTTTCGAGCTACTTGTTGTGCTTTCACTGTCGTAAGGTATGACCAATGTGTCTTTTGGGGTTTTTTTGCTGCATATCTCATTAGCCCATTGATTGCACTTTGGATAATAGCCAGTCACTAGCTCAGATCCCCCGCATTGTGGGTGTCGATTGGTTTACAGAGGCCACTGTGTTCGCTGATTGGTTTAGGTTTGCAGGACACACACACATTGGCTGGGCTCCTTTCTAAGCTCTGTGAAGCGAATGGATGCCACTTCTGCTGGCCAAAACTATGGTCTTCCTGTCTAAGCAATCACACCAGGGGTGAAAAAAAAAGTAGTGCCCTTTCTCGTGCTCTGAGTTTCTGTTCCGTTCTCTCTTTCTTAGCCGGAAAGCTGTGGAAATGTCAAGCTATTTTATTCTTTTATATCTCTGCCTTTGAACCCGGACCGCTTTGTGTTAATCTTTTCATCTTACTGTAGGTCTTTCCTAAATGGATTCAGCTGCTTTTGTGGCTTTAAGGATTTGAAACTTCAAGCTGCTTTTCAACTTCAGTTTCTTCCAGTTATGCAGTTGTGCTTCTGTTGTATTGTATAGTGACCATGTTGTAGTGTCAGTGACCCTTCAGATTTAGACTTTAAACCAGTGTCCTGAACGACACCAGACCGGTCTCAATGATTTCTCCACTGGAAATTATTCTGAACCTGATAACACCAGACTCTTCTCCATCTACCTCTCCGACAAATACTGTGAGTTCTTTCGCCATTTCTAGATCGCTATTTCTAGATCTTGTGTCTTTACATTATGGCTCTCTACTTGGGAGAAATGTGAATAAATGTGACGAGTGTTTAGATAAATTTTTTTTCACAGACTTTTTTTAAATGTAATCTCTCGATTAGAGACACATTTTTCTTGTCAGGCTCAATGTTGCTGTAATTTTTGTTCACACTACTGAAAGAGTTGTCAGACACTGTTTTTGCAGTCAAGTTTAGCTTCTCATGTGTGTGTGTGTGTGTGTGTGTGTGTGAGTTACATGCATGGCCTCATTCAGGATTAGGTTATGTAATTGTCCATTGATAGTGAAAAGGTCCATTGTTGGTGACAAGAAAAAGAAACAAGAAAGAGGATTTCTGAAATTCTGAGCGGGACTTTGAGCGTGAGGGTCTTTAACCGGGGGCAGAGAGAAAGAGAGAATGTGTGTGTATGTGTTAGAGAGAGAGTGAGAGTGTGTGAGAGATCGAAAAAGAGAAAAAGAAAGAGAGAATATGTGTATGTGTGTGTGTGTGTTTGTGTGTGTGTGAGAGAGATAGAGAGAGTGTGACTGTGTGAGAGAGAACGAGAATTTGGCACCAGTACTTTGGCTTGACTGTTTCCTCTTTTTTGTCTTGTCTAGTGTTTCATTAATATTGACACAGTCTGTGGTCTGCTGGCTCTCAAGAACACTCTTCTAATATGTGCATAATTTTACATTGATGAAGCTTCAGCAGATACTGATACACAGATCCACAAGCAAAAGTATTCATGAAGCGTGCCTACAAAATCCACATTTCTTTTGACTGCAACATTTTCCACAGAATCTGAGTAATTTCATAAACTCTCTCTCTCTGTCTCTCTCTCTCTTCTCCCTCTCTCCCTCTCTCTCTCTCTCTCTCTCTCTGTCTCTTTCACACATACACACACACGTGCACTTGTTCAACAAGAGAATTCCTTATAATAATTTCTAATAGGAGAATTTATGGTATTTGGTGGTAGGTGAATGTCAGAGGCTGAAATCCGTAAATTTGGAATAAATGAACAGAATTGCATTAAGGATTGCATTGCTTTTTAAACATTTATTGTTATATGTAATGTGGAACTTCCACAAGACAAGTTCCTTTTACCAATAAATAGTAGTTAAAAGGCTTCCTTCTCTTTCTCTCTTTCTCTTTCTCTCTCTCATAAGACACGAAAACCACAGCTTGTCACGCTATTGAGAAACACAAAGTGCTAAAACCTTCCATTTATTTACATAAAAGCCTGCTTGTAGAAATGGTCACCAATGATTACAATAAACACTATTTTTTAGCACTATTTTTTAATATTATATATAGATTAGATTACATCATATTACACAAGTTCATCTATACAACTCCCAATAAATGAGCTGTTTCTATAGAAACAATAGCATTAGAATGAGTAATGAATCCCATGATTAATCAAACCTTCAAGCCCATGACCATGATGTGATTTTAAGGTAGTAGTTTTTTGTCAAAGCAGAGCTTTGGTTCAAATTCTCATGAAATCTGATTGTGTGTAATCCATTGTTTATTTTATTTTTGATTTTTAATCCATTGTTTATCCAACATTCTTTATATTGAACATATACATATAGCAGGTGCACTTTTTATTTTTATTTTTATTTTTTCCCATACAGCATGAATTCACTTATCATTAGTAACTGCCTGGTCAGCCTCACAGTCGTCTCGCAAAGCCAGACCTTCAGACTGACTGCAGAAAGCCCCGACTCTTTTATTGGCCAAGGACTACCCAAAAGGGCATCTGACTGACATGTAAAGCAACCAATCACAGTGTGTCTTGTTCAGCGTCTCGCTTAAGGGTGAGAAAATGAAAAGTCGATCAAAAACAGATTGTTTTACTTTCATTTAAGAAAGTCGTGCAAATGAATGAGTCTATATAGTGAACTTCACATCATTTGGAAGTTCTTTATGTGTGCTATAACCATCAGACGTTCAGCCAAAGGTTTGTTGGTGCGACGTCTGAGGCTGAGACTAGCATCACGGTGGTTTAAATGAGGCCACTGGTTTGTTTATGCACATAATTTGGGACATAGTATGAACTAATTTGTTTAGAAAACATAACAAAAACTGCATTAAAAAACGCAATTCTAAACGCATTCTCTATTTCAGAAAAAAAGAAATAAATCAAGTTCTAGTTTTCCAGTTTAGGCCACATCCACTTTATGTTTCAGGCTAGATACAGATATGGATATTTGGAGCACTAAACAGATACATACATGCTGTAGATAGAGATATAGATGTAGTTATAGATACAGATACGAACAATTGAAGCACTACACAGATACAGATAGCAGTATTATCTAATCTGCAATCATATAAAGACTTCACTTTATTTTACTCCATGATTAACCTCGTCCTAGATCCTCTGAATATAATTAGTAAAACATTTCCAACTTTTTATCTCGCTACCACACTCAGCGTAGTTTCAGATCATTCGGACATAACAGCCTGCTACCACAGGGTGACAGTAACAGTCCCAATTTACTTTACAGTCTGATTCCCTTCCAAATGTAAACAGATGCTGCTTGGATAATTATAGAAGGTTTACGAAACTTGTTTTTAGGTAAAACCTGATTATACTACTGTTCTAACACAGTCCTCAGTCATGACCCAACTGGATCCTGTGAAATTCAGTCATATTGCTGTGCCAGATTTAAAGCACTTTATTAATGCCTAAGGGGAAATTTGGTGTCACAATAGCCAGAACACACAGCACAATTAACTCACAAATACAACAAAGACTTCTGTACAATATGAATAATAACTATATGAAAAATATTATAAGTGTACATAAGCTTAGGTAGCGTGTGTAGAAATAATGTACACTGGTCATAATTAAAGGCATTCCTTCATAAAGAAGTGCTGCTAGTAATAAATCAGATCTGACTGCAGGTTATGCTAGTTGAGATTCAGACACAACCCACGTATTAGCAGTAGCTATTTCCGGGTTGTTGTTTTCTTTCTTTCATGTGTTTTTGCGAGCTGAACTGTGGTTGAAGTGCATGACACAAAATGACTCCAACCACTAAGAAACTTTGTTTCTTCCCTTGAAAACTTGGGGCAATATAATGGTCTAACCTCACCCTGAACAAGTCCCGTATTTATGATCTAGCGTAGCATAAACTCATGCAGACTGACTTTCTCTGACTTGTGTATACACACACACACACTGAATGATTGTTTTTTTGCAGTGAGGCAAGGTCAGGTTACTAATACAGTGGCTGTTGTCACTCGATGTGTACTATGTCTTGTTTATTTAGACAGAAGCAATCCAGTTTATATCACTTCATAATGTGTATATAATGGAAGTAGATAAGGAATAGGAACCAAGGAATTTTGATTGGACACAATTTTACACACACTTTGCATTACGTGAAGACACAAACCTGGACACATCATCATGTGGTATATGGTTTAAATTCACTCCATTCATTTCTCAAAGCTTTGATGAAGGGCTTGGCCTCCTTTCTTTTTCTTTTTTTAATATTGTTCGCTTTCATTCAGCAGCATTGTTTGTGCTGGCTTTTCAGCTGAGCCTCTGTCTCATTCTTGGCCGCACTGTTTGGGATGTAAACACGATTTGTCCTGCGGTGGAAGCTCTGTTTGCGTGTGGGTGTGGGTAAGTGTGTTACCTTCTTTGCCAAGGTCAGATGTGTTTGCGTATATATGTGTGTACATGCACATGTTGGGGGGGGGGTATGGGGGGTTGTTTAGAGGGCAGGTGACTGCAGGTTCATTCAGGAATAAATCTAAGTTATAGATTGGAAATAAATGTGTTATATATCCAACACTGTAGTTTCCTGTAATTCTAGGATTAGTTTTGAACACACCTGATTTGTGAGTATTACATGCACGTTTTCCTGTTCCTTAGCAGAATTGCCCCAGGCGAGCACAGAACAGGCCTACACTAACCTGTAGAACCGGGGTTTTCAAGAAAACGTGTAAAGATTCAGGGATCTTTGTTGACAAATACCAGATAAGTGACTTTAATGACTGGATGGTGACAACAGTTACCTGAATTACTAAATGCTTTAGTGATGAAGTCATGTCTATGTTTGAAGTGCTGATGTTCTGTTTTGGTTTTTATTTTCACTTCACGTTTATTACTTTGGACTAGCGTTGTTTTCAACTTGATGCGGAGAATAAATACAATTTTTTTTTGACTGCAATGTATGCTATCAGTCAAATAAATTAATAATTATAACAGTTGTAAAGCCAAAGCTTTTGTCTTGACTTGTTTGATGAGCTGCCTTCAGGCAAATAATATACATAAATAAATCTGATTGGCTACAACAGCAACAGAAAAATCTGTTACCGAAGCCAAAATGGAGAGGCTGAACTGTTTTTTTTTTCATAAGTTTATTCGTTCTGCTACAGTCTGATCCACAGAAATACTTTGCCGGCTCTGAAAGCATTTGAGACTTGTGAAATTGACGCAATTTTATACTTCACGGGTATTTTCCCCTGAATCTAAACAATCCAGTCATAATAGCAGCAGCTAACAGCATAATAGCTGTTCCTCATTGTGGATGAATAACAATTAACCATTGCATCTTTCTGAATGTGTCACTTTACTCCTACTTAATGATGACATCTGTCATTCAGTCTGGTTCTCCGGAAAAACAAATCACTTTTTGGTTCCTTATCTGCACAGGCGAAAGGTTTGTTCTTTTTGTTTTTCCGTATCTATTCCGTATCATCGATCATGTTTGTATATCCTAGTTTCTATTTCAGTGGAAAGTACCTCACCTCACCTCGCCTCGCCTCACCTCACGTCATCTCACCTCTTTATTGCTTGGTATCATTCCGCACAAGTCTCCTTATCAAGATTTAAAGTACAAAGCTGCCAGCTGATGGACGAACTGTCCCCTGATTCTGTCCTAACCTTGGTCAGCGAGTCAAAAATAAGCCTGCGTGTGGATTAGCTGCCGGTTCATGTGTATTCCCTACTGAGTGACTCTCGTCAGAGGAGTCGAGTGTTCATAAATAGCATTGAATAATGCATTCCTCAGCTATAATCATACCGTAAATGAAATAGACTACTTGGGTCTTTGTATTTTGCAGATTTGGACTTGCTCTGGCGTTATACGCATAGTAGGCTTTTTTTTTTTCCTGACGTGACGATGAGTTAGTTCCTGTGTTAAATGTTCATAGTGTTCGGAGCTGTGTGCTTTTACTCACCCGGATGTCAGGTGTGATTCAAAGCTCTGGCAATATGTGAATAATGTGATTGGTATGTACTCTATGGTATGTGCTAGTGTTTGAAAATAAGCCCTGGGTTTCTTCGGTACTTTTCCAGATTATTATTTAATTAATGCCCAGTGGAAGGATATTAGGACAGCAACCCGTAACATATGTTTATGATAATTTTCTTTTGATTGTTTTTTTTTTTCACAAACTGGAGTAAAGCTTCAACTAAGGCCTCATTTCACTGTTGTTTTTAACTCACCCTTGTTGTCATGCTCTGGGTATTTCCTCCTGGGAGAATCCCTACTCCTATCATAAGGCCAGTTGCAATCACTTATGAGCTAAAGTTCATTCCTCAGTTGAGGGTTCACGTCAAACATTAGGGGTAGAAGTTCACCAGATAAATTACGCATTTCCTTATTAAAACCGTAAGGAAAGGAAGCTACTTTTGTAAGTCTATAAGCCTATAATTAACATGTCTCGGTTGTTTTCTGTAGAATGAGATGGAAATTTCATTGGGTGATGATGTTGATTAGATCATCCATTTAGATAGTAAGTAGGTTTGTGTTTTTAGAACAAATGCTGATACACACTCTGGGGTTTGGTCACTTTGGAAGACAGTTTTTGAGTTTCCACAGACAGCATTCTCTAGATTTTAGATTTTGAACAGCCTGAGTGAGCGGTAGTTCTCCAGGCAGAAAAGTCCTGTTGATGAGAGAGAGGTCAGAGAACAAAGACCTGACTTATTTGAGCTGATAATCCCAGTAAATAACCACTCTTTACAACTGTGGTGAGCAGAAAAACATCTCAACGAACAGCATTCTAAGACTACAAGGCTCTGACAAAAAAAAACAGATAACTGAAAATAGAAACACTTCCAGTCTGCCTCGCATTGCTTTTCTGTATAATATCGGTTATACCATGGATTAGTTTCGGTTACGCATTTTTTTTCCCATTAACTGTATTATTCTGGTTTCATTTTTGGAAAAATGCTGATGTGGCCTGTGCCGAATTTAGTTTTGACTCTTCTGCTCTTTTTTTGTTGAGATTCTTGTTGTGTGCCAAATCCCAGGAGATCAGCAGTTTCTCAAATACCCAAAACCAGCTTGTCTAACAACCGTGCCACTGTCAACATTGCTGAGATCAGAGTTTTCCCTATTCTCATGTTTGATGTGAAAATTAGCTGAAGCTTTTGACCTGTATCATGTTGCTGCTACAGGATTGGCTGATGGGATAATTGCATGAATAAGCAGATGTCCAAGGTTTTCCTAATAAAGTGGTTGGTGAGTTTTAGAGTGTGTTTCAGACACATTGATTAAGTTGAGGTAGTATAATATGGACCCTGGAATGTTCAACAATTCATTCATTCTTTTTGTCAAGGGCAATTCAATCTAAAAGAAATCTGCTTCCTGTGCTGCAAGTGGCCACTTCTGAGTCGAGATTTCTTCAAGTGCATGCTGAAAGGCTTTTGCTCATTTAGTTTGGGACTTGAACTCCTGCTACTTTTCTATGTTTCTAAATCATCTGCTCGGTAAAACAAGAACAAACAACAGTTCGATTTACTGTTACTGTATTTAAACCATTCCTAATTACAGTGTGTGGACTGTTGTGCTACTTAAAGGTATAATAGTAGGTAATTCTCTAATGGTTAATTAGCTAGGACTGACATTTGATTGATTGATTTTTTTTGAGCCCAACCCATTCCCTCCCAACAATATTCACAAAGCTTCACCCCCCAGGATATATGGTGCACCATAGAGTAGAGTATCTGACATACAAACACAAGCAAGCATTCCGAACCAGAAATCAGTTTTCCAAACAGGTTTTTTCAGCCACTTAAGACACTTCAGGTTATTTGTACAAGTTGTTTTTGTCATCTTTCAGCTGCTCCCTGTTTGGGGTCACTACAGCAGATCTGATCTGCATATTTGATATTGGTACAAGTTTTACACCAGGTGCCCTTCCTGATACAACTCTCCCATTTTATCCAGGCTTGGGACTGACACTGAGAGATAACCACTCAGTGGCTGGGTAAGAGTACGGCATCGTGCCGTTTCCACAAGGGAACGAGGTTATTTGTATAAGCCATGGGAATACATATATAATAATTATTTTCATAAGTTATTTTTTTTTGTAGAAATCATTTACTTTCTGTTTACTAAAACAGCATTTGAATTTTATTTTAAACAATTACTGCTAAACAAGAATAAAATTAGAATAGCTTAACTGTGCAATTCTGTTTTCCAGCCATTATAACAATAGCACCGTCTGCACCACAACATACATATTTCCACACTAAACACCATGTAGTACTGTAACAGGTATGATATAAGCCCTCTGTTCTCAAAGGCTGTTTAGCAAGGGAGTGTACGATTTTGTCAATACCCATTGAGACACAGCCAGTGTTTATGACATTATTCAATCTTTCAAAGTCACTTAGATTTTTTTTTTCCTCTCATGTAGTTGGTGCAAAGTTGATGTGAACTTGGCATGGGTGTATGTTATTCATAGCTTAATATTAATCACTTAATTATATCATGTAGTACGCCTGTCTGGAATAAGTCAAGTTTTTTTTTTTGTCACCCTTTTTATTAGTTTAATGTGCCACAGGGTTCTGACAGGTCAAGGCAGGGTGTAATGCAGGAAAACCACCTTTTTAGGTGCTTTGTGTATTTCTGTGTATATCATGTTCTATCATTTCCAGGCGCTAATGCTTCATCTGTCGAACCGAATTAAAAATCAATGGAATGCCGGCCAATCAACTTCCACCTTAGTGTTTTGCAGTCTTGCCAAAACCGGTGGAACATGTTTGACCTGAGAGGCAGCCATTAAAGTGGCCAACCACTGAAACCCATTTATCTGTGTATTGCGTTAGGTCTTAATACCTCACCAGCTATGTCTCAAACCTCATTTCACTCCATTAAAAAGATGCCAGTGATAGTATATGATGATAAACATTGTTTATTAGAACAAAGCAGGGGCTAAAACAAAACAAGCATCTACGTGCTGAAAACCGTGCCAAAGAATTATTCACTATCAGATTATTACGAGTTGCTATATTTAATATGGTACTCGGATATATTGGATGCAACCCAGCTCAGCAGTGTTTTCCTAAATGTCAAGCTGCACTTAGATTTATACTCGTGTTTTGATGTGATGCTATCGTTGCTTCATCATATCAACAAATGGCTGTGAGGAAATTTCTGTTTGTAATGACTTTGATGCTAGATTCTTAGGCTAAACAAACAAGCTTAGAAAGAATCAGAAACCGAAAATCATATTGAAATTTGGTTTGAAAACTGAGCTTATGAATGACACTGACATGGTAGTACATGGTGTGATGTCGGGTCAAGCCAACTGCTGTGCCTAAACCACTGATAAACAGCTAGAGAATGAATAGACTGTAGACTCTAACTGCATATATACAAAGTGAACCAGATGTGACTACTTCAGTGGACAGTAAGGGTTTCAAATTCCCAGTACACTGAGTGCATCTAATGAACACACCACCACCATGTCACTACCACGTTAGTGTGCACTAAATAATCAATAATATATAACTAACATAGCAATAATATATCAGTTCAGTTGTAGTTGTGTGAGCATTTTAAAAAATTTAATTTGACGCATAGCAACTTTACAGAAATAGGGATGTGTTCCTAATGACACCTTCATGGAAAGGGCATGAGGAAGAAAAGTTTCAGAGGAACCAGGCTTTTCTGGGTAATCCCTGATACCTTTTACAACTGTGTGCTGTGTGTATTTAGCTGAGAATATTCACTTAAGGGTCTTGGACAGCAGTGATCATTTTTTTTCAGTGCATAACAACAGTGATTGTATGCATTCAAACTGACCAATATGGTTGGTGTGGCTAAGAAAATGGCCAGTGAGCGTGCAGGAGGTGTGCAGGTATAAAGTCCGGGTTTTTGAAAAAAAAAAAAAAAAACCTGGCACGATCACGCCACGTGCGATAACGAATAAGTGACAGTCGCGCGCTTGCTTGCTGCGGAGTTGCGTGAGCGGACGATGATGTCATGCTTGAACAGAGGGCGGGGCGCGCGCGCGGTTTCAGGTGCCGCTTAACTTTTCAAAACAAGTCCGGCGAGTTTCAGAGGAAAGAGGAGAGCAGAGCTGTGAAGATCTGACCTCATACACACACACACACACACACACACACACACACACACACACGGTCCGGTCTGATAGGATCATAAATGAAGTGGACATTTAAGACTAAGGGAGCGGTAACGAAAGGGAGCGCACCATGCACTGGGAACAGTTACTTCGTTTAAAGAACGGGGAGGTAAGCCCGGCGTTTATTATTCACAGTTTATATACCTGCTGTTCGTCAAATAGAAAGATAACAAGGCCATCAGTTATACAGATGAAGAAGTCAGTCAGGGATGTTGAGGTGATCTGTCCTGTATGTTCAGTTCTCTCTCACGCATTAGTCACGTGCCTTTACCGGCAACTCAGGTATGACACACTCCGTCCGTCTCTCTCTCTCTCTCTCTCTCTCTACCTGAGGCGACTATGTAAACTTTAAATATGTCAGATGAACTCACAGTTTCGTTCAACTTCACATGTAAAAACATGAAGCCTTTACACAATAACCGGACGTCCTTTAAAAACGGGAATATGGCTTCCGACAGAAATAGCACATTATTTCGAAATATTGCGCCATTAAATGTTTCCTTAGTACTCTTCAGTATTCACTTTGTCACTTTGTTGTGTGTGTGTGTGTGTGTGTGGTAAGCTGTACACCAGCCTGAGGTCTCCACAAATCGCACACTGCTTAAGCTATGCTACAATTTTGACAGGTTCTACTAATACATTTTTTTTTAATTTATTTAGTTAATTTTGGATGAATAAATGGTGTTTCCCGTTTAGCATAGAGAAGACAAGTGACTGAAAGGCGGTAAGCTGAGCTTGATATGTATTTATAGCCTGTGTGTTGATCCTGTAGGTTTCTGGCGATTTGAGATAGTCTCGGTATGATAACCTAGTCTAAAAATATATATATCGCGGTATCAGAGTATTAATCAACCATTTTAACACAACACTCAAACTTGTGGTGAAAATGAAAGGGAAGAACTATCACCGAATCTGTGTACAAAAGTCTCTGTGTACAAAAATAAGTCAGTGATAAGATAATATTCTGATGTACAGCTTCTAGGCTGAATATACTGTCCAGTTGAGGAAATGTTCCTTAGATGATATGAGGTCATGTTTGGTGAAAGTCACGCTATGGACAGTGAGGCGCTGACCTCATGGCTGTGGAAACGTTTGCCTGTTTTACTGTCAGGAAAAAAAGAGAGAACTTAGATAATCTTCTTTCTCCCTGTCTTTGTTTCTTCTGTTCTCGTTACTCCTTTAGTATTATTTCTATAAACCTCTCCATTGTCTGTCTCGGTTTCAGATCGAGAGGCTGGAGGGCAGTCTGGCTCAGGCAGCATTCTGCAATGTGGACGGCTCACAGGCGGGCTCTGAGGATTCGCCGCTCGACCCTCAGCGCACTCGGCAGGCCATAGCGCAGCTCCAGCAGAAGATCCTGAGGCTGACGGAGCAGCTGCGCATCGAGCAGGCAGCGAGTGATGAAAATGTAGCCGAGTACCTCAAGCTCGCCAACAACACCAACGACAAGCAGCAGAGTTGCCGGCTTAAACAGGCACGATCTCCTCTCTTTTCTGAAAAGAAAACAAACAGATTAACTTGGATGATAAATGAGGTTTTTTTCAGAACCTAGCAACAGGGATCAGTGATTTACAGTCATTAACTGACAGTGAACTTTCATCACAGTCATGTTTGGTTAATAATAATAATTGTAATAATATTGCATTCTCACTTTTCTGTTTTTTTTTTCTACTTTCAGGTTTTCGAGAAGAAAAACCAGAAGTCCGCGGCAACTATCGCACAGCTGCAGCGCAAGCTGGAGCACTACCGGCGCCGGCTCCGTGAAGCTGAGCACGGCGGCGACACGACACGGCAACCCAAAGGTGTGCTGCGTGATGTCCAGCAGGGTCTACGCGACGTAGGTGCACGGGTTATCACAGGCCTCAACGACGGCGTGGTGAGCAGTGTTCGAGGCGGCCTGTCAAGTTTCTCACATGCTACACACACAGCAGCTGGTGCAGTGGCCTCCAAGCCACGTGAGATCGCCTTGCTTCTGCGCAGCCGCTTCGGCAGCGCAGATAACATTAGTGCCCTGAAGGATGGAGAAGATAATAACGGTGCCACCACCAGTGGGCAGTTGCAGGGCAGCCCACGGTTTGGCAGTGAGGAGGACTGCTCGAGCGCTACATCGGGATCAGCCGGTGCCAACAGCGTGACAGGGGGAGTCGGCGGGCCACCGAGCTCTAAGGGGAACACTCTGGAGCGGGGAAGTAGCACAGGCATGGAGATGCTGATACAGGAGGTGCAGGAGCTCAGGGAAGTTCAGGCTCGTTTGGACGAAACTATGGAGGAGCTGAAGGTCCAATACCAGCGGGAATACTCACTGTCATTGCGAACACTACAGGAGGAGCGGTTCAGGTAAGACATCAACCACATCTCTTTGGTATTTTGCATTACAGACATTAATTCCTCTATACTGAACAGCAGCTGGTTTAAGAATGACGGCTAGTTTTTCATCAGTCATTGTCTCAGTTTCAGCTTGGAATCATTTCCATTGCTCTGGTGTTGGAAATTTGGATGAAAGTAAATTGGACATTCTCTCATGTTTGCCTCATGCGTCTTAGAATGTAATCACTAGGTTTTGAATTTGCTTTAAAGTTGCATATTTTAAACCCTCTCTGACAGCTGCTCTTCGATTTCCTTAATGACTGGGATTTGAGCAACAATTAGCTTCCCCTTTTTTCGCCAGTTCGTAGCAATCACAGCAAAGAAACTACAGATGTCCTGGATTAACCTTCAAACTACGCTCACTTTTGAAGCTTCACGGCTCAGTTGACTCTTTTCACCCGGATCTGATATTCGCATTCCCATCACGTGTGTGAATAAAACACTGAAACGACTCCCGCTCACATGTTTTCAAACGCGACATCACGCTCGCGATCCGTACGCAATCCAGAACATAATATATTAACAAGACGGCAGTAGTGGAAGGAGAGAGGCAGCATGGCTGCTACTATTCACTGTGCAGTTTCAGCAGCAGCTGGTCAGCTGGTCATAATTAGTGTGGGAATGCATCGTTTTTTCATAGTGCATTGAAGTGTGATGGGAAAAAAAGAAGAAGAAGAAGCTGAAATGAGCAGCTATGTGTCAGTATAAGTAGCTTAAATCAGCTTCGTGTCTCTTAAAAGATTCAGATTTGTGTCACGTTTAAGACAAAAAACAAAAACAAAAATGATGCTGAGACGGAAAAGATTGGTGTGCTGATAAATTATGATGAATAAATCATGACAATGTGTGAGCTCTACTCTCGACATGACTGTTTATGTTTACCTCATGCTTTTTTCTTGTTATTATTCAGATAACAAATGGAAAGATGATTCTTCTTCTTTTTTCTTTTTTTTTTGCTTAGTTTTTGGAAAAATTTTTTAGATGGAAATCTACCTGTTACCATTCTAAATTCCTCTTAACAAAGCACTGGAAGAGAGAGACTGCTAAGTAGGTAGAGGGAGGGACGGAGGGAGGGAGACCGATTTAGGGAGGGATGGAGGTAGAACTAGAAAAAGGATCGACAAAAGGATTTTTCTCCCTAAAATGTCCAGCTGCGCTTTACCACTCTGTTTTTCCTTCCAGCTAAAAATAGTGAGAAGGGCAGAACAGATATTTAATAGAAAAAAACAGCAATGGCATGTGTGCTGGACCCGCAGTGTGTACTGGGACAAGTGGGGTTCTTGACACTGTTTGTAATGGAGCACTTGAAGTGGCTTTAGTGTTCAAAAAGTGTGTGGGGGAAAAATCATATTTACATAAACCGCAATTGCTAAAAAACTGCTTTGGAGTGATGTGCTATTTCACTTCTGAGATGACTCTAAACATATGATGTCTGTTATCAACTGAGAGAATCTCACTTTCACACACACACACACATTTCTCTTACTATCCTTGTGAGGACTTTCCACTGACATAATTACTAATGCAGCTAATTAATGTTAATCCTGAACTTAAATCTGACCTTAACCTCAGTATCCCAAAGAAAGCATTTTGGCTATTTATTTAAAAAAAAAAAAAAATCTGCATGTCCCCACAAGGTCACAGTTATTCCTCACCTTTTTTTGGTCTTCTCTATGACCCTTAACATTTCCTCTCCTCCCACACAGAACGCTCAGCCAAAGTGTTTTTTTTATTTCAGTCTTTCCAGGTAATGTTTAAGTTCTAAGTATGAATCCTGTCCCGGTTTTCTAAGTATTGTTTAATTATGACTGTACGCTAGAGTGTGCATGTGTGTGTTAATAGCTTTGGGGTTGGTGTGTTTTTTTGTAGGTGTGAGCGGCTGGAGGAGCAACTGAACGACCTGACAGAGCTTCACCAGAATGAGATTCTGAACCTGAAACAGGAACTGGCCAGCATGGAAGAGAAAATGGCTTATCAGTCCTATGAGAGAGCTCGAGACATACAGGTATTTGTGTGTGTGTGTGTGTGTGTGTGTGTGTGTTTGAGTGTTGATATATGTGTGTTTATGTGTGCCAAATATTCAGGTGAAACTGTGTGTAATATAGGATGAACGTTCACAGTGCTGCTTTGTGGCCAGAGCTCCTTAATAAAATTCCTTATTAAAAGAGTGCCCTCTAGTGGCAAGATACAGCAAGTACAACTTTAGTTACTGAGTAACACTTGAGCCAGTTGCTGTCTAACATTAACCAAAACACAACTTCAAAGTTCACTGACTCTATTTATACCCCGTCTCTGTTGAATTCTCACTTCTGTATGGTCAGAAAGGGTTGATTCATTTTCCTAACATTCATAAGCAGCTTTAATAGGAGTTCTGGCTGCACACAGGATTATATCTTGTTCTTATACCTTATTGTTTCTACAGTAACAACATGCAAGCAGTATTAAAAGAAAGAGGTGTGTATGGTAAAGTTCTCTGTGAGAAGATGTTGATGTAGCATTTTTGAAAAGACGCACCAGTGCTAATGCTTTGCACCATAAGAGTTGTTCCTTTAAGTTTTTCTGACACCTTCAGCTAAATCTGAATTCGAGACATAATTCTGTGTTCGAGGCAAATTTGCATCTTCCCCATCCAACCACCATGAAGTAGTCTTCTTTATTTGGGTAAATCTATAACATTTGACCCTACTGATCACTGTTTTGAGAAGGTGATCATCAACATTAGCTGGTTAACTTGTTGCTAAAGCTCCCCACTATTTTCTGCTGTTGTTGCTGTACCGCAAGTTCAGGTCAAAATGTTTGTTTCACTGTAGTAGAACATTACAAGTAGGTATTCGCCTGTAAGTGTAAAAGTGCAGTAAAAATAGCTTTTTATAAGCCTTACGAAGGCACGCTTTTATGGAGGCGTTCGTGTTTTTTTTCCACTTCGCACGCCGAAAATGCTGAGGTGGGAAATGACAAATTACCACTTTCAAGCCTTCACAAACACAGCACAGGTATCATTATCACAAACCTTTGTCAACCATCTCCATGTGTGTATCTTTTCCTCCCTCTAGGAGGCGCTGGAGGCCTGTCAGACCCGTATCTCAAACATGGAGCTACAGCAGCAGCAGCAGCAAGTGGTGCAGCTCGAAGGCCTGGAGAACGCCACGGCGCGCGCCCTGCTCGGCAAGCTCATCAACGTCCTTCTCGCCCTCATGGCGGTCCTCCTGGTATTCGTATCCACCGTGTCTAACTGCGTGTCGCCCATGATGAAAACGCGCAGCCGCTCCTTCTCCACGCTCCTCCTCCTCCTGCTCTTCACCTTGCTGTGGAGGAACTGGGACACACTCTCAGGACACACACTTCAGTTTCTGCACATGCCGAGATGACGCTGACGCTGCCCGAGACGCAGCGCCGTGGTGCTTTGAACATCGGGAAGCCACAGCCAGAAACCGTCAACCATCAAAATTCATCTGTGAATATAGACTTCCTTTTTGAAAGGAAAAGGTGTATACGTTTACATTTTGGAAGTATGAATGAATTAAAAGTCAGCCTTTTCTTGCAGCACCTCTTTTATTAGGATGCTGTAATAAAGAATGGACGATATTCCATCGATTTATAACAAATTTTGTTTTTATATCATAATCAGTTGTATGTAGCATCAAAGTCCCGTTACTGAAACAGGTGATGGGAATTGATTTGGATGTTGCACTCAAACGTTCCTCCTCTTTCTCTGCCTGTTTTATTTGAAAATAAATCTTACTGGCTGCCTTTAAGGGAGGAGTGTATGCACTTTGAGCTGTGTTCAGCAGTGTTAGCCTACTCTGCCATCACTTTGTTCACTGCACTGGATTTAACATTGAAGGGGAAACCTGAATGGACTGATGGACATACTTGAAGAGAGTGGTACTTTAGGGACCTTTCTGTGCTTCCATATCGTTTCTATTAGCAATGTATTACCACTTTCAGGACCTTTATAGTATATGAATGGTGAAAAAAAACACACACACATGAATTAATGTTGATGAATGAGTAAGTTGTTGAACGAGGCACTGTTGTTGTGATCGGAGCCTGTTTACCATATGATATCAAAGCAAAACGTCTTCATATCATCGATGAATTTGACTCAGTTCTTATTTCTGATGAATATTGTACATCATCGAATAGGCTATCAGCAGTCCAGATGTTTTTATTAGCATGTTGCACTGGTGAAAATTCAGGCCTTTTCTAAAAAAAAAAATACAAATCTGGGGAAGGTTACTACATCTAGTGTTGGGTCACATCAGATTTTGATTGGTGTTTGATCTTATCACATCGGGCTAATTCATTTGTCCGAGTCAGCAAAAAAAAAAAAAAAAAGCCTAACATAATATTAGATTTGCGAAAGCTGCCATTTTCCTGAAAATGCTATTTAAGCATTTCGAGGTGAAGACAAGAAATGGGACTGTTTATAATATCTCAAACAACAGACTTAACATAAGCAACATTCTCTAACCATACAGCTATATTTAAAATGAGTGTTTTACTGAATCCCTGTGGGATGGATGTATGAGACGATGGGTTCTTTTTGTTTTTTTTATTTTATTCCAGCCAAGAAATCCTTTTTCCATGTGAGCATTGCCAAGCTATTAACATTATTACTGTACTTAAATATCTTTTATAGTATTCAATAAGTGTAACATGTAAGGTGTCCAATCCAAGCCATGGATAATTGGTTTAGCTACTTGAATAATAATAAATCAGATTAATTAGTAAATAATTCTTTGAATTCCTCTTTGGTGACCCAGGTGGACAGGCTCGAGGTCTCTACACTGCAAGATTGTTTAACCTTGACCCTGAAAATGTGTGAAACAGCCGGAGGTGTGTGCGTGTGTGTGTGTGCGCGTGGGTAGGTGGGTGTGCATGCTAAGCAACTTCAGTGCCTTCTGATGTCTGTATGCCTGTAATAAAAAGCATTCCTGCCTAGACAAAGATGTGTGTGCGTCAGTGTGTGGTAATTCCAAGCTGATTCCTGTTGTGATGCCATATGTCACTCAAAGCAATTTTGTCAGCCCATTTATCCAAGAGAGATTTGAGCAACGAGCAGTCAGAGTGTAATGTCTGTAACAGGGCTCTTGTACAGTTCTGGAAAGTATGACATTAGTGTAGAGCTCATTTTCAGACCTGGAATACTACGAAAAAATGCAATTCAATTTTATTTCTATAGCGCTTTTAATAATAGACATTGTCTCAAAGCAGCTTTACAGAACATAAGAAACATAGTACAAAAGCCCAAGATTAATGTTAGCCAAAACCATCAAGCCTGAGGCGACCTTGAGAGGAACCAGACTCAAAAGGGAACCTCATCCTCATTTGGGTGACACCGGAGAGTGTTTTTTTGTAAATTATAATAAACACCGGAGAGTGTGATTATGAACAATGTCCTTTCTACAGTCAGTTGGAGTTGTGTGATGCAGATATAGCATATGTAGAATGTGTGTATTAATTAGGAGGAATATGTAGAAGGACATGTAAGACTCAAACTGGTAAAATCCTAAATGCATTCTCTTTGCACACTCTAGTCTAACACTCTTTATCTCTTTCTAATGAACATGACATTTAAACATTTAGACACGGATTGGCTTTTTATTAAAATCCATTGAAGCAAAGGAAAAGGTGCAAGCCAATGTGGAGATGATTCAATCCCTGGGAGGAAAGCAGTCACACTGGTGAGGGAAAAAAAGGAAACAATATTCTTTATATTCCTACAACGTAACACACTGAAAAGCAAATCCTTGATCTTGCTTGATCTTTGTAATGGAAAATTCTTGATGGAAAACCCTTTTTTAAGGACAATTTGTGTATTTGTGATTACTTTTGTAACAGGATCTCACATTTTAATGGTGGATCACATTCACTTATTACACAAATCCGGACTTAAACTTAATCTTAAACTGCTGTTTCGTTAAACAGATGGAAGAGCAATGCAGTGAAGGCTTTGCGTTTCAGTTTGGCACGTTGTCAACATGTCACTAATGAAAAAACATTCCCCTTTCTGTCTTGTATTTCGTCTTATTGCACCCATGTGGCTGCTTTCTCGGTTTGTCATGGGATCTTCTTTGTAAGGCGATACTCTGCAGGATCATGAGGAGAGATGAGGGAAATATCAGCAAACAGGGTGATGCAGGCTACAGTAATCAATACAGTGTTCAATTAAAACAGTAATCAAACCAGCTGCTTAAGGGAACTGTGTGATAATGAACAGGCCTGTATCATTATTATGAGCTGAGATCCAGAGCCAGACTGAAAGTCTAATAATGAGGATTGTTGGAGTTGAAAACAAAAAAGGTGGACAAATCATTCATTCACTCATTTTTCTAGCTTCAGTAAGCGGTCTCACTTAGCCAATTTTTATTTTTATTTTAATTTTAAATCCTATAGTCTCGCTTTTCAGTCTTCCCAGCAGATGGCGCTCTTTAGCTATTCCTATTTCTTAATGGTCCCAAGGCGACTCTCCACTCGTGGCGCATGTGTTATTCAAAACGTAATATATATGGGTTCAATTCCTCACTCTTTCCTGTGTGTACAGCGTGTTTGCATGTTCTTCTGGGGTTTCCTCCTGGTACTCCGGTTTCCTCCCCCAGTCCCAAGACATACACTGTAGGTTGATTGGCATCTCTATATTGTTCATAGTGTGTGAGTGTGAGTCCTGTGATTGGTTGGCACCTTGTCCAGGGTGTCCCCTGCCTCGTGCTCCGAGTCCCCCGGGATAGTCTCCAGGTTCTGGGCAATCCTGTGTAGTAAAAGAGGTACAGAAAAAGGATGGATGGATGGATGGATGGATGGATTAATACGGCTAAATCATTTTTAGAGATACATCAATAAGAGTTTTAGCTCCAGTCTCTTCTTTTTTTTAATTATTATTATTATTATTATTATTTTAAGATGACTTTTCAAGTCTTTAAACACATTATACATAATCTCTAGGAAACATATTTGCACATATTTATGGAAAACATTCAAGATTTAAAAAAAGAATGTGTAAAGAATAACAGAAGCCCCAACCTCAGTTAGCAGGGTGATGAATGGAGTGAACTCACGCTGGATTGCTGCCAGTTTCTGTGATTTCTGGCTCAGTTGGGTTCTTTTTTAATCACTGACAAAAAAAAATGATTGGCATTTAGGCTTACATGGTGAGCTTTACTTCATTCTCTGTGATTTGTCTCATGTATGTAGGTAAATATGTAAGAAACGTTAAAAAATTCAAAGTGGTTTTGATGCTGAAAGTGCTGTTTAGAAATGAACACATTTTGAAGATCCAGATGCTCTATCACTGATGTGAAGGGTAAGGATAATGGTTGAAAAAAACACTTATGACTACTAAAACCTGACATTATTATGGCTAGAAAAGTAATCTCTTTATAAATTTGTCATTACATGGGTCAGTGTGTATAATGAGTGCTTATCTGGAAGGAAGCAGCTTGTGGGTGTATGATTCCACACCCCTCTTTGTGGCGTCGGTTCCATCTGGTTTCTTATTAAGAAATGTTACGTTGGTTAGAGCAGGGTTTCTCGAACTTTTTCGTAGCCAAGGACCAGCTTTAAAATAAATTCCATCCCATCAGTACATATTTACTTTATAAACATAATCCAACTAAACATATGAGGTTTGGTATTTAAATGTATACAATAATATTTATTGGAACCAGGAATTTTTATTGCTCAGCACTGAAAAAAGCAATGGTCATGGAAGGTCCACTAGATTTCCATCACTGTAACCAACACACACACACACACACAAACCAGTTGTGGAGTCCTCAGGCTACAGTCTGGCCCAGTAATAGAAATCTACATGGACATGGTGCTCACTGGGATAATATTGAGCAATGTAAGGTATTTTACAGCAAGAAAATACCAAAATGTGCCATGCAGGATTTGGAAACACTGAGCAACAGCATCTCTCTTGGGGTTATAGAGAATTGTGAGACGTTTAGGATTGCAACATAAAAATTATGCCTCCATTTATAGTAACATACTTAAGGGAGCGTGTTACACATTGTTCAGAAAGGCGACCACTCGGTGTGTTTTTCTTAGCTTTCCAAACTAGAGCGTGTCGGTGGGCGAGTTGTGACATTTTGAAACCTAAGAGCAGCACAAGGGGTTTCACAACATAGGTCAACATAACATAACATGAATTTGAAGCCTGTTTTCCCCAGATTCGGTGTCGAGGTGTCGAAGGAAATTGGAGGTCAGGGGCCACTTCCCCTTGCCACTTTTCCTGGCTCATTTGTAGACGAAATCTTGCACAAAATTGTGGTTGCTTACTGCCGCTGTTTCATTTCTCAACTTCCTGGGACTTTTTTCTTTTTTCCAGATTGTTCTTCATGTGGTGGTCACGCAAATACAGAACACTGTGAAATGAGTGTGTGGTTGATGTAAACTCAATTACACTGTTTGTGTTATTTAAACTTCAGTGCCATGCTTCGAATCAGCTCACCATACACCAACAGGACTAATCTGAGCAGCAGAAGATATCAGTGCTACTCAAACATCCAAATCAGTTCACTTTCCAAGATAACATTCACATGATAAGCAGTAGGCTAAGTCAAAATAGCCCGCAAAATGACCACAGGCTTCCGGTACAAGTTGCTTATTATGAAGTAGTAATCTTTTTAGTAGTCTTGAGTCTTAAAAGGAGTTGTTTCAGTGCAAACGGAAAGAGAGAGAAATTGTGAAATACATGTAGTGCCCAAGCAAAACCTCATCCATTGTAATTAAAAGCTGTTTTTTTTTTTTTTTTTTTTTTTTAAATAAATGCTTAGTTAAATATCCTTCAAATCTCAAAACTTTAGGCTGTTAGACTACTTTTAGAGATAGAATCTTTAGTATGTATCGTTCATTTAGAAGTATGGCAATTGGTTCTAGAGTAAAGATTAATAGGTATAGATATAAAGCTTTTCAGATAAAAGATATAGGTTCAAAAGGTGGACATTTAATATGTATTTAATCCACTAACAAGAGAAAATACAGTTAAGAAGCCTGCTTTCTGAGAAGATATCAGTATTTCTGCTATATGCAAAGCGTCAACCACAGATATACAGTTATAACCTTATCAATTACATATTAATACGTAATTTATAATACATTTATAACCTTATAACCTACACAGTGCTTGGAAAACTCTCGGGTTTGACCTTATAGGTTGTGTGTGTGTGCGTGTGTGTGTGCGCGCGCGTGTGTGTGTGTTTCCGTTCGCCTCAGTATCACGACGCGTTTTCCTGCCTCACGCCTGGCTGTTTACCAAAAAGCGAAGCGCGCGAGCTTATCACCTCAAATAACAGCGCGAGGTGGTGACGTATAGCTCACTTCCTGAAGGAAAACTTGAAACATTCAGTGATAAGCTAGAAAACAAGAGATTTTTTTTTCTAGATACTAGAGATTTTTATACAAGACTCCTGTGGAAAGCTGAAAAAATAAATAAATCTCAAACCATTTATCAGAATGATGTAGCTTAAAATGAAAGAAAAAAAACACACACACATTCAGGTTTCAGCTTGCTGCCAGTACAGGTGTAATATGAATGACTTGCATTTGTGTGTGTGTGTGTGTGTGTGTGTTTTATGGCTATCATATGTCGTACAACAGAAAACCATAAACGCATGTTGAATTCTCCCCTCCTTTGATGTAACATTAGTTCTGTTTAAATATTGATGAACATAAAAAATCTTTTCTTAAAAAAAGAAACACACACACACACTTACACACATAGCGTTATACATGAATAAGCACCGGAAAGGGCTCCAGCTTGTATATCCATCTGGTGGCAGTTTAACGGTAGTTAGTGTGGCGTATGTGCGTCCAGCATGACCCTGTGTGACTGCATGGGGGGGGGGATGCTTAAAAAAATTCACTATCACTATTTATTTTGGTTCAGGACTAAAAAAAAAAAAAAACACTTATTTGTGGTTATGGGCATGTGTATAGGGTAATACTCCTAATGTGTTCTTGGGATTCCCCTAGGTCAGGTCATTTATCCATCGTTTATTCATGGGGATTTATGGTTTCATACTTACAGTTGATATAGTTAGGCCATGTGTAATCTGAATGAATGCAAAAATTTCTATTGATCTAAATTCAAATCTTGAAAAATTCATCTTGAACAGAATTTCAGTTATAATTATATATTTATAATAAATTCAGGCAAATATGTCCTGAATTTGTTGATTGGACACATTTATGGACACATGGAGATTTATTCCTGAATCTCTCAATTACAGAACCTAAGGTAGTTAAACTATATATATATTTTTTAAATCACTTTAAAAAGTGTAGTGTGTGTGTGTGTGTGTGTGTGTGTGTAACTCTAAATCTGAACTAGTGCTATAGGTAAAAGTTTCAATAACAGAAGGCTCTCGTGCCCCCAGTAGCTATTTATAGTGCATATTTGCCTAATAATAATTAATATTCATTACTTTTATTACTTTTACACTGGTAAAAGTAGTAGGCTGATTAGAATCCATGTTTGTGTATTTAACACTGTAGCCTGTACTTCAGAGGAAGACCTGTTTAAATAAAAGGTTTTTTTTCCCGTTCACGTGACATCTTGAATGCAGTGTTAATTTTCACAAATCGTTACTCGTGATAGCTTATAAAGTTGCTTCCAAGGAGAATTCGTTCGTCGTGAGAATCTGTGGGTTGTCAGATGCGATGGATTTGGTGAAATGGTGTGAGATGATCAGATCTGGGTGTGTGTGTGTGTGTGTGTGTGTGTGTGTGGTGGTGGGGGGGGGGTATGCTCGCTCTCTCTCTCTCTCTCTCTCTCTCTAAAGGAAGCGCGGCTCCTTATCGCGTCACTCCGTGTTTGGCCGCTCGGCAGGAAACGGCTTTTCCTCCCGGATAGTTGTAGCGAGAGAGCTTGAAGCGCCGTCTTTCTTTTTCTCCTTACTCAATGCTCCTCTCCGTCCAGAAGCCGCAGAAGCCGGCCAGAAGGAAGAATGCCTCCTTCCACGGAGAGCCTCACGGTCGCGACTCGCGCGCTCTTGGTTGCTGTCTTGCTGGCATCGCGCTGCGTCTGCGCGCTCCATATCCAGCAGACGTTCGTGTCCCCGAGTGAGACCAATAACTTTGTAGTGGACGCGGTGTCACGCCGGGTGTACCTGGCCGCGGTGAACGCGATCTATCAACTCAATGGCACGTTGGCTACGGAGGTGTCAAACAGTACGGGACCGGTGCGGGATAATGTGCTGTGCCACGCGCCGCAGCTTCCACAGGCGCCGTGTGAATACACGAAGTCCCTCACGGACAACCACAACAAACTGCTGGCGCTGGACCGCGAGCAAGGCGTGCTGGTGGCGTGCGGCTCGGTGTACCAGGGCTTTTGCGAGCTGCGCAAGATGGACAACGTGTCTCAGATCGCCGTGGAGTTCCCGAAGCCTAACGACACCGTGTTCCCAAGCATGCTCAACATCGTGGCCAACCACCCAAACGCAAGTACCGCGGGACTCGTGTTCCGAAGCCAGGGCGGCATCCCACGTCTGCTTGTGGCCGCCACTTACACGGGCTTGGGCACTGATTTCTTTCCGAAAAATCACAGCAAAGAGGATCTGCGCTTCGAGAACACGCCCGAGATTGCGATCCGCTCTCTGAACACCAAGGACCTGTCGCGCCTCTTTACCTACGACATCAACCCGTCCGAGGACAACGTGTTCAAAATCAAGCAGGAGGTAAAGCCCAAGCACCAGCTCAGTTTCGTGCGCGTCTTCGCGCAAAAGAGCTACTCGTACATCGCCATGAACAACAACGCCAACAGCGGCTTCAAGGAGAGTCAGCCCAACAGCATCCTGGCGCGCATCTGCCTGGACACGGACACACCGCGCCGTCCAGCCTCCGAGGGCCGCAAACTCACCGAGTCTTACATCCAAATGGGGCTCCAGTGCGGAGCCAGCGGCAACATCTACAACCGATTAGTGTCGATTTTCCCCGCGGACATCGACGTCCGGGGTCAACCGGCCGCCGAGCCTTACCTGTTCGGTGTCTTCACCAAGTCGAACCGGAAGTCGGCGCTGTGCGCGTTCCGGGTCGCGGAGATCGAGGAGACTATTCGTCAGGGACGCAGGAACTGTTCCAACGGACCAAACGGAGAGGTCCAAGTGCTGGACAGCGTAATTCAGGGTTCGGGGGCAGAATGCGAGGCCAAGGCCATCGTAACTGTAAGTGTGACATTATATGATTTCTGAGTTCTGGTTATGACAGTCATGCGTTCTAAATATGATATGAGGAAATACTAAAATAATACAAACATGCTAGTTAAAAAAAAAAGTTCAGGCGTTGGATACTTGGTCTGCAGGTCTCGAAAAGTGCGATTTTCTCCTCCATAAATAAACTAAGTACGAAAATAAATAGCTTTTAAAAACACATTAGAATTAGCCCCAATCTCTTTTCGAAGAACTTTTTTTAGGGTCTATAGCGGGTTTTTTTTCCATGTCCAGACATGTGTTTTCGTTCAAACCACTGCGTCACCTAAATCTGAATTCACTAATACATGTTGATCTTGGCAAGCAGGCAATGAGTGCTTTTACGCCAAGCGAATTGTTCCCACTGTTTGGGAGTGGAGGAGGCTCCCACATCCTGAAGTCGCTCAGTGCGCGCGCTGTTATTGCGCCAGAGCGCGCGGGTTATGGGAACAGCTCCGGGGTCGAGACAGAGAGATTCATCCTCCATCCACACAGATAAGCTTCATCCAAACATCGGTGACAACATAGCATGAAACTCAAGCCTGTAGTGACGTATATAGACAAGAATTTATTCCAGTGTACTGGAAAAACAAAATTGTGCTTACATGGCAAAAATGCGTGGTCTTCCTCCAACCCTCAGCTACAGGGTTGCAGGAACACGTTTAGTGTTAAATTCATTCTTACATCTTAAACCTTATGTTCTCAGACTTTTCACCCATTTAAGGAAATAATTTCCTTATGATTACAGGGCAGATTTTTATTTTATGAACAATAGTGCAGGCGGGTACGGTGGCTTGGCACACCACCCGGGTTGGGGGTTCGATTCCCACCTACGCCTTTGTGCTTACATGTTCTGCCCATGCTCCGTAGGGTTTCCCCCAGGTACTCTGGTTTACTCCCCAGTCCAAAAACATCTATTGTAGTCTATGAGCATTTCCAAATTGTCCATGGTGTCCCCCGCCTTGTGCCACAAATCCCCTGGGATAACATCCAGGTTCCCTGCGACTGTGTAGGAAGTGGTTGGATGGAACAATAGTGCAATCGTGTCGCTGATTCACAATAATCTTTTTGAGCCTTTAGAACTTTTTTCCTGTATTCATAGCATTTCCTGGTTTTATTTACACTGCATTCAAAATTCAAAAGTTAAACAATATTTAGATTTGCTTTTTGGAGTCAGATGTGTAAGGCTTACAACTGTGATAAGTAAATAATAATTATAAATAAGCTTCAAAAGATAAACAAAAGACAATCCTGTCAAGAACCCGCTGGATATACATCACAGACCCCACTTTGAGAAACATGGCCTTAAGCAACCGTGTGCAGTGTTAAAACGACTTTCAGTACTGACCTCCTGCAGTGTTTAATGAACACCTATCGTGCTGAATTAACTCGTACAGAGTTGACGTCACTTTTCCAGCATTAAAATGACCCTTATGGTTCTAATTCTCACTCACGGTGCCGAACGAATGTCTGCATAGCTGGATTAACTTGGAGCGTGTCGGATTAATTTTTCCAGGGCTGACTGCTAAATACTTGCTGTGTATAAACATGTCCACTGGTAATTATTGCAGTAATTATCTGTATTGCATTTTCCAGACAGGAATAGAGACATATATGTACTGTTTTTGAAATCAAAACTAAAATACCTCATTAAGTTATATCATAGCAACATTCCAAGTGTTGAGTTAACATTGAGCTGAAATATCTTCTAGCGTTGTTAACCCTTACAGTCTACAGTGTTTATTAACACATGTAAGGGGTTTTTCTTCATTGCCATTATATTTAACATTCCCAGTCGACCATGTACTACCATCAAAACCTACAGAAATATACACTGTACTTTATTAGGAACATCTGAAGAGTTGCACATTCATGCAGTCAGTTATTTTGCACCAGGGCAAAGCAAAAAAATTCACAACGACCATCGGAATGAAGAAAAAAAATAATGTATGTTGGTAGCCGATAACTGACAGGAAGTCTAGGATTACTTAAATAAGCACTATTTAAAATGGCGGTAAGCAGAAAAGAATCTCAGCACACAAGCCATATCAAATTTTGAGGTGGATGAGCAACACCAGGTTCCGCTCCTGTCTGCCAAGAACAAGAATCTGAGGCTATCAGGGGGAACAGACTCACCCAAACTGGAGAGCTGAAAATGAGAAAAAGACCAGGTGATATTTTTTTCTAATCTTCCACTGTTCAGTTTGGGTGAGTCTGTGACCATGATAGCCTCAGATTCCTGTTGTTGGCTGACAGGAGTAGAAGTTGAGGTGGTCTTCTGCTGTTGTAGCTCGAAATTTTGTATATGTCATGTGTTCTGACATGCTTTTCTGCTCACCACAGTTACAAAGCCTTACTATATGAGTTATTTTACCCTTCTTGGAAGCTCAAACCAAACTGGCCCTTTTCCTCTGACCTTTTATCAAAAAAAAAAAAAAACTATCGCTCACTCGATGCTTTCTTGTGTTTTGCATCATTCTGTATATAAAAAAAAAGACTGTTGTGTGTAAAAATCCCAGGAGATCAGCAGTTTCTAAAATACTTACACCAGCCTGTCTGAATCCATGCATTTCTGCAGGTGTCGAGGTGCTTAGTTTGGGAACGCTGGTGTGACAACTGAACTGTTTAATTGATCTTTAACAGTTTAATGAATCGTTTAATTGACAAACAGCTTTAGTGTTAAATTAAGTGTTATTTCATTGAAAGAACACATGCAGAGGTGAATTATTCCTTACTCACAAAATTTCATTTCAGCTTATTTATATTTGTGTAACAGCAACAATAATAATATTAATCATCATCATCATCGTCATCATCATAATCATAGATTATAAAATCTAGTAAATAAAGTAGTAAATAAAGTAAATAAAGTATGTGAATATCTGGTAAATAGGTCAAAGAATTGCTGTCAGTTACAGCTTTAGAAGCACCAACATTTCCCCTAAAAATAGTACCTTGGTTTAAAGTAAATATTACGGTAACTGCTGAAAGGATTCACTTTGGTAACTTGACGTGAAAGCTGGGAGTTTTGTGGTCTCTCAAAAAAAATCCCCTTGAACAAATACTTAAAAATGTTTGTCATGTGTGGGGAAAAAAATCCCTCACAGATGGGTTTTTCCTGGTTGGAGTTTTATAACAGCAGTTTCATTTCCACTGTACATTAATCACACCTATTCGAAATGAACAATAATCGGTAAATAATGTGATATTTCACAGGTTCCAGGGACAAGGTCAAAAGCCGGTTTAGTTGCTTTGCGGTTTGCAACTTGAATGTAGAACGACAGCAATTCCATGCAAATGTTGTTTAAAGAGAACCTTCGAAAACACAAACCTCACACTAACTTACCGTGTTCTTACGTTTACGTCTTACGTTCTTACGTTTCTATCAACTTCACTTAAGCCTTATTAAAAGTCAACCATGGATTTAGACTTCAAGGTGATTTAAAGAAGCAGCTCGTGATGGAAGACGAAAATAATCCTGATGTGAAGGTTTGAGAAACAAAATTGACCTTAGAATAGATAAGAATACTTTAAGCCCTGGTGCTTAATGATTCATATGAAAGTGGACCATGAGAGCTTTAAGAATTGTTTCTGAAGTATTTGTCTTTGCTTTTTGCCAACTATATTTTTCATAGAAACGGTTCTATCTTCAAAGTAACCGCTGATATCAAACCCATTTCTGCTCTCTGACATGCCCCAAGTGCTTGTTCATAAGCATCTAAGATTTGAAGCCGTTATCTTCAGCCACGAAGATTCTGTGTAAGGTTATAGAACAGAGGGAAAAACAAACATCTCACACCAAAAGCCAACAGAATCCTGACTCATTTTAGATCAGATTTGCGGCGATAAAATAATTTGTTTGTTTATACTTGTTGAAAATAGAGAGGTCGATGCCGCTACATAGGTGAAATAGGTGAAACACTGGCATAAAAAGAAATAAAGTGATAGAGGATGGTAGTGACGATCATGAAATGAAAACAAAACGACACAAACAAACCTCAACCAACCTCACATTGTTTCTGTTTATGCATCGATGCTTTCTGAAAAAACTGATGCAGTACTTTCCTTTAATCTCAGGTCTATCTTTAGAGGATCTTTAATCTTACATGGAGAACGTGTTATCTCGCTGTCTGTTCAAGTTAACCAGATGTACAAAGAAAGAAGTAGCAGCTAGAGATGTAGATAGGAGCTTGTTAGACGGCTAACAGTCGAGTCAGTTTTGTTAGTCAGAGTTACTCTGGACCGAATTGACAGATTTTGCTTTCTGCCGTAACGGGGCTGGAATTAACGTGATGATCCTGGCAGCTAATAGCTTTCATCCGTGCTTAGCAACACTAACATTTTTGACTGAACTATTCCTTTTTGAAAACCGATGAACAGATGGGCTCTGCATGATACCATATTTTCTTACGGTATGAGCCAGAAACACATGGTGCCCTGTCATGTGTCTGGCAAGACTCTTTTTCTGTTATTTAGGCTCACGCTTCGTTATCTAAACCATTAAAGAGGCATTTTTCCCTCGGGTTCCCAGTGAAATGACACCAGCGCCATGACTTTTCATTACTCACTTTTCCAGACTGCGATCACCTCTGAGACACCCGGTGTGGGACTCGGTTGGACGCGCACACACACACACACACACACACACACAGACACATGCACATATTCACAAACACAGACACATAAGCATGTGCATTTAGACATATATATATATATATATATATATATATATATACATATATATATATATATATACATATATATATATATATATATATATATGTGTGTATATATATATATATATATATATATATATATATGTGTGTGTGTGTGTGTATGGGTGTATTTATATATATATATATATACATACATACATACAACATACACCCATACACACACACACCCATATCCACACACACACACTCACTCTCACACACACATACAAGACAGACACATGCACATGCACATATTCACAAACACAGACACATATACACACACACACACATACACATAAGCATGTGCATTTAGACATGTGTGTGTGTGTATATATATATATATATATACACCCATACACACACACACCCATATCCACACACACACACTCACTCTCACACACACATACAAGCATATAGTTTGTGTGTGTATATATATATATATATATATATATATATATATATATACACACATACACACACACATATGCATATACACACACACACATACAAACATACAAACACACACTCACATGTACATACGCATATACACACACACCAGGGGGGTGAGTAAGAAAAAAGAAAGAAGAGACATTAGGTCTGTCATTGCACTGATACACACCATCATGATCAGTTATCTAGAAGGACTTAAGTATAAAACATAACCATAAACCAGTTTTTTTTCCCCAGAAATACAGTAAACACCTCTGCACTGTCCTTTCATGTCTCAGCGACATGTGAACGGATACAACTCATAAACAGTCATATCATGGAACCAGCATCGTCTTTTGTAATGTTCAGCTGGAGTGTGACCAGGAGAATTTGATTTCCTTTTTCTCTGTGCATGTAGCATATCCTTTAAACAGGGGAGCAGCTCCTTTCTTAGGAATCTCATGGGAAACACCCCACCCAGCTCCCAGAGTCCCCCGCTCTCTCTAGTCCAACTGTGTATGTTTAACACACTAGCAACTAGCCGTAAATTTCCACCACCCTCTCAAGCTCTCAGCTCATGCGAGTCGAAATAAGTGCTCCTCTTAGCAAAACACTTCTACTGGGTCCCTTCATCTGTGATCTGAGGCTAGCTCAAATTATGTCTATCTAGCTAACGGTAGGGTCACTCCAGCTTTACAGTTGGACTGATTATAACAGAGGGACAATCAAGCGTGCTGATCCAAGTGACACGTATTTACAGTGAACTGACGAGTGTTTACTTGCTCTCATTTTTACTTTCTCTCTTTCTCTCTCTCTCTTTCTCTCTCAGCTTCATCAGGAGCAGCTGAATTGTGGCGCAGCCCACCTGCAGCATCCTCTGGCCCTGAGGAAGCCGATCAGAGCCGAGCCACTGTACGAGGCATCCGGGATCAGCTCGGTCGCCGTGGACAACATTCACAACTACACAGTGGTCTTCCTGGGCACCCTCAATGGACGGCTACGCAAGGTAGTACATTCAGTAACATTTGAACAAGAATGTGTGTAAAGCCTGGATGTGTCTTCATTTTGCCAGAGGCAGCAACATTTCTTAGTTGGATCGATGCTACACTCTCTCCAGCCAATCACAGGTATCTGTGAGCTCATGTATGAGGAAGAGGGATGATAGCACCTTCTTCTCAGTATGTTATAGATTCCTGTGGCTCTGGACAAGCAGCAGATTGAAAAGTCACGGTTGGTTCCGGTTGTAGGATGAGAGAAGCTGACTGGTGGGTTGAAATTGGAAGGTGACCAAATTGGGAGGAAAACTGGAAGGAAAAAAAAAAGAGTTTTCATGAGGGCATTAAGTCCAGTCAGCAACCTGAGCAGATTAAAGTGTCTGATAGTTGCTGAGGAGTTACATTTGTGTATGTGTGTGTTAGTTTTAGAAAACACCTCAACCGAGGTAGTATGTGTGTATGGGCGGGGTTTACGGATTTCTGTGAAAGCTTTGTTTTGTATCTAATGTTATCTGAGCTTTTTTAAGAGCCAGTCAGGGCTTATCAGATTTTAAGGCTTCTTGCTATATCACTTTGACCCCCATGTCTTTCTCTTTGTCTCTCTCTCTCTCTCACACACTCACACCTTTATGTCCCCATCTCAGGTTCTTGCCAGCAGAACACTCTGGTCTTGAAAGCATCTGCAGGCACCCTGCTTTCAGAGAAAGGAGAAAAATATTCCTTAATTAGGCGAAATTCCAACACCGTGCCTCATTCCCATACGGAGTCACCTCTCAGTGTGAGCTTCAAAGTCAGGGAAGAAATGCATGGGGTCGCTCCACGGCGTCGGAAAAATTCTATTAAACTGGAAGAGGCTATTGTTTCGCACAGGGCTTATATGCCTCTTATGAGACAGGACCTGTGTGGCTGCAGGCGTCCTGTTTTAGAAGTCCCAAAAAATAAATAACTTCTATGGTAGGATGCAGGCTGGCAGTAATTGCTTGCGAGGATTCTGTGCTGAGTCTGGAGTTAAGGTGTGTGTGTGTGTGTGTGAGAGAGAAAAAGAGGTGCAGTTTATAATAAGTAGTACGTGACCTGGGATGCACATCTGGTAGACGTGAAGTTTTGGAGAAATGAATATGTGTATGTGTGTGTGTGTGTGTCTGTGTGTGTGTGTGTGTGTGTAGGCCTTGTGGCTAGTTCTGTGGCTGCACTAATGGTTTTAGTGACGTTTGTAATGTGATTTGGGAGGGTGACTTGGAGATGTGTTAGTGCAGTCAGATTGAGTTACAGCTCAACCTCTGCTTACATGCCACTCTTAAAACCTGCTAATAGAATAACACACACACACGGGCACACACACACACTCAACTTTCCCTTCTCTCTTTCTATCTCTCTTCTCTCTCCTAATGAGTAAATCTGTCATATATAAGTCCAACTATAGACTTCAAACAGCCTCTAGTTATTTTTTTGTTTTCTTTGTTTTTTTTGTTTGTTTTTTTTTAACAGGCTTTATGAACATGCGTTTCTATAATACACACTCGTTATCCGTTTCCCTTTTGACTTGTCTTCCAATCCGTCTGCTTGTTTATTCTTTGTCCATTATGAGTAAGAAGAGCTTAAGAAGACTGGCAGAGTAGCTGATGTTCGCACTGGTGGAACTGGTGTTGTGCCTAAAGCAAAGTGTGACTGCGTTCAGAAAGCTTTGGATTGTAACATGAATGAAGTCTCATGCAGATGCAGCACTAACAGCTGGAGCATCATTTCAGCAGAAGAGATGCGACAATATAAGCACTTGTTATAACGCATCATTACTACATTACAATACAATCAACACTTCGCAAAGATCCTAAAGCTGAGTAGAAATAAATGTAATGTGGATCAGATTTCAGTCTGATGTTTCAACACGTGCAGTACTTTATTTCTTTCCTCTTTTGGCTCTTGTTGCTGTTTCTCTTTTTCTGTCTATTCTGGCAGCCACCAGTGTAAATGTACACTAATGATGGTGGCATATGCAGAAGCAGAAGTACAAATCATTCACAGATAGATTTATCTGTCCATCCATCTATTTACTCATCAATCCATCCATCCATCCATCCATCCATGCATTCATTCGTCCATTCGTCCATTCATCCATCCACCCATTCATCCATTAGTCCTTCCATCCATCCATCCATCCATCCATCCATGCTTCCATCCATCCATCTACCCTTCAACCTCTATACTGCATTTTGTATATTTTACAGTTCCATCCATTCATCTATCCATATGTTCATCTACCCATCTTTCCATCCATTTGTCCATCCATCCACCCATCCATCCACCCATCCATCTATCCAGCCAGCCATCCATCCATCCATCCATCCATCCATCCATCCATCCATCCCTCTACCCTTCCATCTCTGCATTCTGTTTCTTAAGTTCCATCTATCCATCCATCTATAGATTCTATCTGTTACTCTTCAAGTTTCTTCCATCCATCTATCTGTACATCCATCCATCTATCCATCCATCCTTCCATCCATCTCCCATTCTGCCTCTTAATCACGCCAACCAGCACATGTATGGAACATCCCATCCTCAGTCTCCACCAGACATTTCAATGTACATCAGCAGCTTTCCAGTGTTTGTCTTTTTCTGTGTTTGTCTGTTTTCCACTTCCCTTCTGTCTCTCTGCAAGGACCATCTAAACCAAAATAGACCCTTTGATTTGAATCACACAAACACACACACACATACACACACACACACACACACACACACACAAATGCACATGCGCCTAGCCTGTTGCAGCTGAGTGACTATGAAAGAAAGAGTTCTTTTGATGTGCTGGAAGCTAGACACCCTGACCCTGTAGCAGAGCAGGTGTTCAAGTGTGAGTGAGTGTGTGTTTTTTTGTTTTTGTATTGTTTTATTTGTGTGTTTTGTGACTTCATGGAATTTCCAGTATAATGATTCATTGTCCTTTCTGTGCTACCGCATCTGGACAGACTCTCCCATACGCGCATCTGTATGTGTGTGTGTGTGTGTGTGTTTGCTTCCCAAAATTTACATTTGCATTTACATTTTCGTTCAGATTTACATCTATTTGTTTAGTAGACCTGTTTATCCAAAGTGACTTACAGTTGAGACAAGTCTGAGCACATAGCAGGATTCTTCCCTGAGCTGCCATTTAGCTTTTTACTACTGATTAGAAGAAAACAGGGATCTAACTGGCCCAAACACTGACCAATGTGTTAGCCAATCACAGACATCCATCATATTTTTTTCCTCTTGGCTATATTTGCTCTTAAATGCTTGAAATTAATTAGTAAACACACAAAATATGGCTAATAGCATCCAAGCTAGGGGCATGGAGACATTAAGGGCAATCAAATAATTTAGTTAAAGTTACTTTAATTACTTTTTTAATGAACATTTGACTTCTTCTATAATTTGGGTAACAGTGTTGTAACTCTCAAAGTGCTCTCAAAGCCTTTAAATCCTTATAAATATATAAAACTCAAAGAGAGAGCTTACTTTTCTTCTTCTTGTTGTCAATTGGTGAGCCAGTGCTATGTGAACTAAAATAACCTATAAAGGATAACTCATACCACATCCTAACATAATAAAAATAATATTTTAAATTATTTTACAGATTATATTTCAAGGTCAATGACCTTGTCGTTTTAGTGGCAGGTGGAAATGCTGTTTTCTAAGCACCGTAGAAAGGGTTTATTAATATTTTCTAATTATTTCTATCTGGAAAAAGGCTCAAAAGGTATTGGAATAGATACATCACCTATGATTTACTTTACACACACAGCTAACACTCTATTTATTAGAAATGTCTGCTCATTTATGCAGTTATCCAATCCGGCAGTCACGTCCCCAGAATAAACAAACTAATTGAGTTTAATTAATTTAAACGTGTATATCGGTTCCACTTGATTGAACTGAATAACATTAACACAGTTTGTTTTCGTACAGCCGACGTTATTAGATCACGTATTTTCAAACAAAACCAAACACTGAGCTGAAAATCAACCCAACAACTCTGGTGTTTTGCAACAGACACGTTAGCGCCGTTCTATTCTACCATGCATGTTTCAATGACCTAAATTTATAGTCATAGTTTTCAAATCTCTTGTAATTATGAAACCGTTTATACGACGTGAATTGATCACGTTCACTCTACGTCATTTAATCTGGGGATTAGAAAATAGGAAAAAAAATTAAAAAGTAAAATTCGGAAATAATTAAAAATTGTAGAAATCAGTTTTGTTTAAATGTTTTAATTATTATTATTTTTTATTTCAAGTTTTTAACCATTGATTTCGTCGCAAAGCAACTTTACAGGAATATAAAATTTCAGCATATAAATTCTAAAATGTTTAGTTTAAATATTTAAATGTATATTTATTTTAGTATATGCAGTGACATCAGGTTTTGCTGAGAAATGCAATATTTTATGCAAACAAAACTGAATGTTTTTTTTTATTTCTCAATTAAAATTAAAATTTATAAAATTCAGTTGAAAAAAATTGCTTTTGTTTCAGTGTAGCAGCAATAAACTGCATTAATTTATACAGGCTGTAGAAGTCAAGAGCTTTTCCCATGAAACAGAATGTGGGAAATGTGGGCGTGGCGTCTTTCAAGGCTGGTTTGAGTATTTCAGAAAGAGTTAATGTGTTGAATTTTTCACATTTACACAGAAAGTAACCTCCAGTAAGCAGCAGTTTGTTGAGTGGACCAGCCTTGTTGTTGAGTAAGGTCAGAGAGACAGGCTGACAGGAAGTCAAATACCTGCTCTTTGTAACTACAACCGAAAACACAATGCATTAAATCTTCAGGGGGGAGGGGGGGATATGCAAGAACAGCAGAACACCACATCCTTTCAGCCAAAAAAATGGAATCAGAGTCTAAAGCATGTTATAATGTAAATTGTTTAAACCACATGGACAGAGCTGAGACTGCCGAGCACCGCAGTCCATATCAATTTAATCATACTGTGAATGCATCTGAATGGTTTGTAATGAGCAGGAGCACATGATCGTTAAATAAAGAGCAGTTGTGGCTCCGCGGTTAGGATTCTGTCTTAGTGACTGGAAAGTAGTGAGGCTTTCCAGAGAGCTGCTCTTAACCCCGACCCTTAAACACTGAACTAAACTAGTTTAGATTCATTTGTGCCTCATTTGTATTTCTTTTTTTCTTTCGACTGAAAAAAACTCTGTCAAACGAATGTGGGTAAATGTATAAGTTTCTAGTCTGGTCTACAGCGACGAGACGTCGTCTGTAATTCTCTCACGCTTTGCGTTTTGCAGCACACATGTTTAACTCAGCTGCAGCAGTTTTCACACTGTGTTTTATACGCTGCGGTCGTGTTTTCAGTCAGTTTTTTTCCCATGCTGCTTTTTGTGTGGCATAATAGTGAGGTGGTAAAGGATCGTAAACCACATGTCATAGGCTTAGCCTGAGTCATTTGTGTCTTTCCAAATGATTTTAAGTGGAAATTGTGTAATAGATATGTGGAAAACAGCTAGAGATGATTATATGTTTAGGATTGCTTCCAGAAGCAAATCATCATTTTCTCCGTAAATGTTTTTTTTTTTGTTACTATTATTATTATTATTTTAATTTATCCACTCTACCACTCTTCTAGCTGTTGAAATTTAGAGAGATATTTCTTACACTAATAAATATTTAACTCTCCAACACACAGTTTCCAGAAAGATTTCTAATGTAAATATACAGTAATTTCACTACGCTATACAACAGAACGCTGAAGTCGGACTTACACAGTGCTCAATAGAACAATGTTAAATACTTAAATATCCTTTACCTTATATTTAATCGGTTAATTCATGCATACTTGATGCTAAGTTTACTGAAAAAGAAAGTCATACATTACAAGAAAAGTTTAATTCTTCCAGCATGTTCCAGCTTGTGGTATATACTTAGGCATTTTGTGTAACATTCACTTTGCACAGTGTCTTCCACACAGCTTAGTCCTTTCTCTTTAAGCGCAACAACTCGAAAGGACAGACCTGATCTCTGTCAATGTGACAAAAATCTCGATCCAGGGCTCTTCACATGAGTGCAGATCTGTTCTGTAGATTAGAGCGCTTCAGTGAGCTGGTGCTGTGCAAGCAGTGTAAGGCTGATTGCGTGCTTAGCGTTGAGTCAGGAAGCATTTCGGTTTATCCTTTTGCACGCTGGCTTTTATATGGTGCCCTCTTTTCAAATCTGTCTGTTTGTTTGATACAGCCAGGAAATGTACAGGGAAGTAGTAGCTCAGTGCTTATGATGTTGGACTCCTGAACTACTGAATGGTTGTGAGTTCAGATCCCAGCACTGCTAAACTGATCCTTAACCCTCAACTACTCAGCTGTATAAATGAGATAAAAGAAAGCCCCTCTGGATAATGACGTCTGCTAAATACTGTAAATATAATAATTTAGGAACCAGATAAAAGCCACAGAGTTATTGCTCTGACCCCAAAGTTTCTTTCTATAACTTCACACCCTGATGTGTTTCATTCCTCATATACCACAGCAATTTTCAACCAGTTACAATTTTCCATTTATTAATAACAAATTGTATTGGAATGTTAAACACATACTATACATCAGGTTGTTAAATAATATTTGTGTTTTTTTTTTTTTAATAAAAACTTCTCAGGATAAAAATGATTATGTCTTGTTTAATAATAGCCAGAAATATTTATATAGAAAATTGTTCAACAGCTTCTGACCAGTCAGAATCGAGCAAAATCAAATTTTCAAAATGTATTTTATTGACCACATACACAACCATAAACAGTAGGAGATGCAGTGAATTGCTGTTTTCGACTGACATGAAAAAAAGAAAGAAAAGAAATATGAATAGAATTTCAATTAATATGGTATTTAACTACACAGGTAGTAAAGGGGAATAAGATTTAAAAAATGTACAATATATTCATATCATCAGTACATCAGTAGTTATTGTACTGTATTCATATGCTATATTTTTGTCTATTAATTTTTCCTCTGTTTTATTTAATTTAATTAATTTAATTTAATTTTATTTTATTTTGACTCTATTTCTATAACACGGACAGTCATGAAAAGCATTTCACTGCATTTCATACTGTGTAATAAGTAATAAATTCTGAATTTGAATACAGATTCTCATTGCAATGGGGTAAAGTCAATAAGAATTCTATAACTCTATAAAAATCCGAGAAAAGAATATCATCCTTCCGCTCCACCACTGTGAGTTAATTCTGTAGTTTTCACAGATTCTGGATCCATTTCACATTCACATCAAATTTGCATCTGAGTAGATAATCAACAGTTAGCTTCACATCGCTTCAGGCTCAGAACAACAATTAACACCTTTAACTCTACTGAACCGTATTACACGTTACTGCCGTTTGGATTGTTGAGGTTTAATAGTCACCTTTTCACATGTGTCAAACACTCTGTATATTCTACTAATCGTCATTGTATTGCAGCATTTATTATGATGACCATGTTTAAAAAAGTGTGTGTGTGTGTGTGTGTGCAGTGTTTGTGATTTCATTCATAAATCTTTATGACTGTGATTTGGTCATGACAAATTTCATTTGCATGGCTATTAAGATACCATGATTCTCTTACTGTTCCTTATGACGCCATGAGGGTACAGTGCTGCTGGTAATGCCCTGATAATAACTGTATATTTTATTTATAAAATAAATATATAATATAATATAATATAATATAATATAATATAATATAATATAATATAATATAATATAATATAATATAATATAATATTATACTATTTTTTATTTTATATAATAATAATAATAATAATAATAATAATAATAATAATAATAATAATAATAATAGGCTATAATTGTAAAACACGTTCAGTGAAAACAAAGATATAATTTAAAGGCAGCCAGTCATCCAAGTTATATTCAGTTCAGAAACAATGAAGCTAATGTAAGGGATTAGTAAGTAAGGGGAAGTTACAGCTAACGGTTTAGCATGGAGCAACGTCGACTTCAGTACACACTCACCTCAGAATACACTGAGAGGTTCGTAAAGTAACCGGAAGACTTCATAATGAAAAACGGCGCAGATAACCCAGACCTGTATAATTATCTAAATGAATTCAGAATATTCATATTTGTATGAATTCTGATCGTTCAATTAACAAATGTGATCTAAATACAAATAAATTTCGCTCCACACTTCCTACCTGAACCACACCGTGAGGAAGAGTGTGACTCTGACTTCCGCCTGGCTGCTATTGTTTCTTCATAGATAACACTGTGCTCACATGTGAGCATCCTGCACATCCTAAAACAGGAAGCGGAAAGAATTGTGATTTTTCATCTCTGCCTGTACAAATCTGCTGATTTCTATAATTAGCTCAGTTGCCTGAGTAGCTTTGCGCAGACTCGGGAAGCTTGTTCAAGCATGATTGAAATAAATAAATGAATAAACAAATAAACAAGCAAATAAATAATTAAGTTAAATTAATAATTAAATCATTCTACTCCTTAGAAAAAACCTTATTTATTTATTTGCTTGTTTATTTGTTTATTCATTTATTTATTTCAGTCATGCTTGAACAAGCTTCCCAAGTCTGCACAAAGCTACTCAGGCAACAGAGCTAATTATAGAAATCATCAGATTAGTTAATCAAGCAATTAATTAATTAAACAAATAGCCAACTAACAAACTAGCTTAATAAATAAATAAATAAGGACATTTCTAGTGAATAGAAACTTGACACAAAATTTACAACTGCCCATTTTATATTTCAAAAAATTGAGAAAAATGTAGATCCTAAATGTAGATCCTAAATGTAGTGATTTATATTTGCACTTGACTGCATTAGGAAATGTTACTGAATATTAATTCATTATCAGTGAAGTGATTGGTTATGACTGTGCTAATTCTTTACGTTGTCTCTTCTATACAGCTGTCTCTACTCCGCAACCTTTCAGTGGCCAATCAGTGGTCTCTGAGGCTTCCAGGGGGAGAACCGGTGCATCACGTGATGACCTTTGACCCGAATGACAGGAACTACTTGTATCTCATGACAAGTCACCATGTGAGTAATGTATGAGGATTTACATCGGCAGCTTTCAACCATATCATCTCAGCCAAAAATGAACCTATATGAAGTAGTTGCTTCCTAAAATGAAGCTAACAACTGATAATGAAGCTAATAACTGATTTTTGAAGAAACGTTGATTTTAAGGAAAAAGTCTTATAAAAAAAAATGATTTTGAAGGAAAAATAATTATGGGGAGAATAAATGATTTTCAGGAACAATTGATTTTGAAGAAGGAAAAATAGTTTTAAAGAGAAAAAATATTTAGATGTTCTGGATAGGGGAAGGGTAACGCTCAGAATTTTTCTAGAAAAAAATATTTTGAGGAGAAAAATGATTTGTGGGAAAGATTGATTTTGAGGACAAAAAAAATGATTTTAAAGAAAAAATTAGATTAGAAAAACATTTCTTTTTAATGTGAAAAAAAGAAATAAATATTATGAGTTAAAACTTTTGAGATTATAAAAATGTTATAAATGAAGTTATAAGCTACTATTAAACAAGAGTTGAAAGTACTTATCTCTGTCTCTCACTCTGTCTCTGTATTTGTCTGTCCCTCTGTCTCTCTCACTCACTCACCTGCTCTTTCTCAAAGACAGGCAGAGTGATAGGGAGACAGAGAGGAAAAAGTTTGTGAGAGTGTGTGTAAAAGAGAGAGAGAGACATAGTGTAAAAGAGAGACAGAGTGTGAAAGAGAAACAGTGTGAGAGAGAGGCAGAGTGTGAGGGAGTATGTGAAAGAAAGTGAGAGAGACAGAGTGTGTGTGAGAGAGAGAGAGAGAGAGAGAGAGAGAGACAGAGTGTGTGAGAGAGAGACAGAGGACAGAGTGTGAAAGAGACTGAGAGAGAGAGAGAGACAGAGACAGAGAGACAGTGTGAGAGAGTGTGTGAGAGTAAGAAAGAGACAGAGTGTGTGAAAGAGAGGTAGAAAGAGGCAGATTGTGGGAGAAAGAGTGAGATAGAGACAGAGTGTGTGTGAGAGAGACAGAGAGAGACAGAGAATATAAGAGAGAGAATGAAAAAGTGTGTGAGAAAGAGACAGACAGACAGAGTGATGGAGAGTGTGTGAGAGAGAGTGAGAGAGAGACAGAGTGTAAGAGAGAGTGAGAGAGAGATAGAGCGAGAGTGAGTGTGAGAGAGAGATGGAGAGACAGATAGGGAGGGAGAGATTGACAGAGTGTGTAAGAGGGAGACAGAGTGATGAAGAGTGTGTGAGACAGCGAGAGAGAGAGAGTGTGTGTGTGTGTGTGTGTGTGTGTGAGAGAGAAAGACAGACAGAGTAATGGAGAGTGTGTGTGTGTGTGTGTGTGTGTGTGTGAGAGAGAGAGAGAGAGAGTGTATGTGTGTGTGTGTGTGAGAGAGAGAGAGAGAGAGAGAGAGCAAGACAGACAGACAGACACACACACAGACAGAGTGTGTAAGAGGGAGACAGAGTGATGAAGAGTGTGTGAGACAGCGAGAGAGAGAGAGTGTGTGTGTGTGTGTGAGAGAAAGACAGACAGAGTAATGGAGAGTGTGTGTGTGTATGTGTGTGTGTGTGTGTGAGAGAGAGAGAGAGAGAGTGAGACAGACAGACAGACAGACACACACACAGACAGAGTGTGTAAGTGTGTGAGAGAGAGACAGAGAGACAGACAGAGAGTAGGGGGAAATGCACATACACATTAGACCCTGAAAATAGATTATGTTTATCAATAATCCCTGCTGATCAAATTATTCTCATCAATTATGTCTGGAAATATAATTACATTATCAATTAGACTCCCTTACTTAGATTTTGAAAAGTCAAATCACGGCGTAACTTTATTTCCGTTTTCACTGAAGCGCCGCCACAGAACCTCTGATCCTGTTGGCTGTGGATTTGTACAGTCTCTCCTTTTCACCCATGCTCAAACACATTTCTTTTTATAGTGGCTTTGTGTGATGTGGAATGTAAGAGGAGAGGTTGTTAGGCATGTCGTATCAGAGTGCGCCGTTTATTGCGAGGTGTGAAATTGAACGTGAATGCCGAGTCGTGTGACAGATCAATGTGTGAGCCCGAGGCACATGAGAACCGCAGCCATACAAAACTGAGATATGACCTGACAAGCTGCCTGAGCATATGTTGTGTGTGTCGGGTGTGTGTGTGTGTGTGTTTGTGTCTTTGTGTGTTTAAGGGCATTCGCTGTAGGCTGCATGGCTAACAATATTATTAGTGTTAATTTATCAACACACAACCAGTCAAAGGTGCATCAACACCTGGACTTTTTACCATTTTATTATTATTAAAGACCAAACTAAATGTGTAGCAATAAATAAAAATATTGAACTAAAGTTCCAACAAAGTACGATTAATAACACGGCTACTAATAAGATTTTAAAGCAGAGGTTTTTATACACATCACAGTCAATCATTAGCAGGTGATTATATGCTCCCGAGTATTTTCTGGATGCAAAAATAATTTGCATTTTATGTAAATTTCTATTTATGCAAAAAAAAACTCTCTGGCTAATTAAATACAGTATGTGTACATTTACATGCTTAATAAACCCAAGAATCTAGTCTTGGGATGGTATTAGAAAATGTTGACAGACTTTTAAAGGATGGTTTGTTGGAAAATTGTTTCTCTGTCGTTTAATTGAGAGAACAGCACATGCTGTCATAAATAATGGTCTAGTTGTCACTTGTCAGCATTAAAACCAGCAAAGTAATATACTTTTAATAGAGGAGTAATAGAGGAGAAAAAAAGGAACTGATTTTGAGGAGAAAAAAAATATTTTGAGAAACAAAAATTGATTTTGAGGAAAAAACTTTTGAGAGTATAATTATTATTTATTATTTTGAGGAAAGGATTGAGGGGGAAATTGGATTGAGAAAAAATAGTTTAGAAGAGTAATTGAGGGAGAAAAACAATTTTTAGTTGAGAAATAAAAAAAAACTTTTTGGGGGAAAACAAAAAAAAGTAGGATTGTGCAGAAAACTAGTGAGGGGAAACAAAGAAGAAAAAAATATTTTTAGAGGAAATTGATTAAAGAAAAAGACTTAAAGGAATAAATTGTTTTAAAACTGATTTAAAACAAACAATTTTAAGGAAAATATATTAAAAGAATATATTTAAAAAATGGATATTGAGGAGGAAAAAATATTTAGAGGAAAATTCTAGAAAGAATTTAGGACAAAAAAACATTTTGGCGAGAAAAAAGTTGTAAAAGGTTTATAAAGAAAACTGACATGTATATCATATTGACACATAAATCAGGAAACAAGCTTTTTAAGGGATGACAAAACAGGACATTACCAAGTTGCTAACTTTGAAATACAGTGTATAATATAGATTTTTTCAATTTAAATAATCTTTATTTAACGAGAATGCTGAAATATATTTTGACTCGTGTTGCTTATGTTAACTTCTAGCTCTTGCGGGTGCGAGTGTCCGGATGTGGCCAGTACACGTCGTGCAGTGACTGTCTCAGTGCCAGCGATGCTTACTGCGGCTGGTGCACACTCGAAAGCAGGTAAAAAATCCACTTCAGATTTTCTTTCCTAACAAATCGACCAGAAATATACGACAGATACACTGTATATCACACGACACTAACGTATACACACAATATACACTGTCATCTCAGCACCTTATTATTAAGGTTTAGCAATTTTCGCTCCCTCGATAATCCACATTTGTTTCACCATCACTCAAATATCACACACATTTCACAACTGCACGCTTTCCTAAGACAAGTGATAATGTTTCATTTACATGAAGCCACATGCCAGATGGTTAAACCCAAAGCAATTTAAAAGTGTGATACAGTCCAATCCAAAAACAGATCCGACTGGCTTCATATTCATTTAAAAAATCTATTTATACTTATATTTAATGCTGTGGAACATCAGAAATTGAAGTTAGTTCCTGTTATCACTTACACTATAGCAGTTATTTCCTCACTAGCCTTTTTTTTGCTACAGCAAAAGCTGTCAAAAGCTGTCTTTTCCTAGGATAGAAAACTAAAAAGTAGGGTTTCACAGTCCCTATAGGATTCCATGATTTTGCGATCACACAAATTATCACAAAATCAATTAAAGCTTTTTTAAACGAACAGAAATCTTCGGCAGATTTGGTCTGAGACACCACTGAGTCACGTGACTTCACCACACACATTCAGGCAAATCCCTCTTCCATTGAACATGAGTAGAGCTTTCACAGAAAGTCATTACATACTGTATGTGTCTTCAGCAGTAGCAGTTTAGAAGAAGAATCCTGTGCTTGTAATTTTTGCAAATTCTTCTTTAATGCAAAATCAAGCAATTTTGGCTGCAACAATCATAGAAAATCTTGAGGGAACTGACTGTTATGGGGGAAAAGATCAGCCAAAAAAAAAAAACGTGCAATATTATTTTAAAAAATGTAAAGAATTTAAAGCAATTTAAAGAAATCTGTTTATGAGGAGCATCTGCTATAAAAGTTGCTCGATTAAGTTATGTGAGCTTATTTCTTCTCTTTAACCCCAATCGTCGTGACAAGTGTTGAGTACTGAATTGAAGTTTCGAAAAATGAAAATGATTGTAATCCATCGTCTTGACTAGTTGTGAGTTGAAGCAAAGCTTATCTTCGAGGCAGCAGGTGAGCTTTCATTTCTAATGTTTTACAGTGTGTAGCAACAGTAACCTGTCATGTGGCTTACAGACACACTGATCCTTTATTTACACACCGATCAGGAACTGAATCCGGATGGTGTTTCAGCAATGAGCTCGAATTCGAGAATACAAGTGTACGTAAGGATCTCTGAGAAAAATGGAAGATCTGAAACCCTCGTGCCGAATCTCCCGCCCCGTTTTTGGTTCATCTGACTTTCTGACAAAGGCCTGTTGATGTTGCGACCACACTAGCTCATTCAGGGAGAAATGTCAGAGCAGACTGGGAATCTTTTTATCCGAGTGCACTTGCATGTGCACTGGAGTGTGTAATGCGCATACTGAGTACATACGTGATGTCTACGTTCCACTGGCTTTGAAGATGTGAGGCATTATAGTGCACCAGATGTTAAACATGCAAATCTTAGCATCATTTCTATTGTGGTTGTGTGTGTGGGGGGGGTAAAGTCATGCAAGGTCAACATGCTGGGCCTGAAGTCTGAGCTTCACCTCAACTGACTCAGTGTTTAATGGAGTCATTATTAATCGAATTATACTGCAAGTCATTTCCTTAATCATCCCCAATCCATGCTATTCGAGAGTTCATATTAAACTTCTGCTTTTCTTTTTTTTTTTTTTCTTTTTTTTTTACAGTACTAAATATACCAGTACTTCATACTTGAAAAGAAAGCAGTTGTTGTTTTGTATGGAAATGTATTCGTTCTCTATGGAAACGTAATCAATTCTTATTAATGCTTCAGCTAGGAGACCAGGATAGGTCTTACAGTTTACAGGAAAGAGTTGCAGATTTACTGTGTGAAAGTAATATTCGGATATTTTCATTCATTTTGAAACAAAAAATGACGTAATTAATGGTTAATGATTTCCTTTTGGATGAGGTAATGACTCTTGTGAATAAGATTTGCTCTGCTTTGTGATGCTGACTTTTATTTGGAGGTATAAAATAATCAAATGAAACTCCATACGCTTTGGAAAAGCATTGTGTGTGTGTGTGTGTGTGTGTGTGTGTGTGTGTGTGTGGATGTGTGTGTCTGGGGGATTTTTCAGTCATGTTAGTCTCATTCTTTTCTATTTTCAGCAGCTGAGCTGACCTCTTGGCTCTGACCGTCTCTGAGCTCCTGTACTCCTGTAAAAGCTCAGACATTCACACACACACACACACACACACAAACTTGGTAGGTCTGTTCCTAAATCCTAAGCTATCAAACAGGATTCCTTTGCCTCATGTAGAAGCTGTTTTTGTATTTTTTTTTGTTTCATGTTTCATAACAATGAGCAAAATATCAGTTTTTTAAAGTATTATTTTGGGGGATTTCTACTTGACTTGAGTGTTACAGAAACTAAATACTTGTTATGTTACCTAATTATGTCTCTTCTGGCTTTATTTATAGTGCTTCAGCGTACTTGTTATAAACCTCTTCTGATTTACATTTCAATTTGCCTGTACGTTTAAAAGCAGCGACCTTTTGACTTTGACTCGAGTATGTTTTTGTGTGGAAGCTTTTGACACTGTGTTTTCCATTTAAATATCATTTCTCAGTACTTTCCCCACCCCTGGTTAGTAGGCTATTGTGGGATACACTGGCTATAAAAAGAGAAATTCCTGTAATATCTGAAGGATTAGACAGAGCACGAGTGATCTGTTTTGATCACATATAAAAAGTACGGAGTCGTGAGAAGAACACAAACGCTTGTTCAAACCTTAATACTGTTCATTTTCTCAGACCACACGTCGCTCCGAAATATCTCAAAGTCGTTATAAACTTATATAAAGTAAATGTTTCGTTAAATTAAAATAACAGCGTCGCCTAAAAAGCAGGGCTTAATTATAAACTAAGTGTGTGTGAGATTCTGTTTTCCCTTCCCATAAAAACTAACTGGGGTCTACTGTAGTTTAAGGGCAGTGTGACCTTGGTTTGTGTGTGTGTGTGTGTGATAAGGGGAGTGGGAAAGTATGCGTGTGGGCAGTGTAAAATGGAGCAATGACCGGGAATATTTGGATTACCATTTGTAACATAAGTCACAATAAAAGGCCTCTGTCTAGAAGGGAATTCCATGTCTGATAGACCCACTCTCATCCACACACACACACTTACCCATGTATAGATAAAGACTGGTCTTGTTAGCCTTTTTAATGGAATTAGCAGCACTCTGATCTCAGTGCCAGGGGGGCTGTTGTCATGGGAACGTGTGTGAGAGGAATCAAACCCACACCCGTGTTGAAGATCGGTGTCTGTGCATTTTCAAAACTGCCCTGTCTGTTGATAAGAGGTTACATATATAATGGATGCACTTTGTGCGCCTGCCCTCTGGCTGTCTCTCACTTATTTATTTGGTTTTGTTTTTTTCTTTCGGTGTCACCTCGATTACCCATAATCCTCTATGGTCTGTGCAGGTGCTCAGTTCAGCAGGAGTGTTCCAGTGGCGTGGCTCATTCATGGATCAGTATGGGTGAAGGGCCACAGCAGTGTCCTTCCATGACCTTTACTCCAGCCGAGTTCAGCCGGACGGCCAACAATACGGTAATCGACATGTGCAGAAAAGTTCACGTTCAAAATGATGACATTTTCTAGTGCTTCGTCTTTCTTGCCGCAAAGATCATGATCATCGATAAAAAGGCAATTCAAAACACTTACTTTAAACATAAATAAATAAATAAATAAATTAATTAATTAATCAAAATAATAATAATAATAATAATTACTACTACTACTACTACTAAAAATAATAATAATAATAAAAATTATATCTAGGAAACTTAATATATCTTGAATGTAGTCAAAATGATCCAGTATTTCTACTATATCTATATCTGGATATATTTTATTATTTTATTTTTATTTTTTCATAAGCATGAATTATCATTATAATATATATATAGCTATATTGCACTCTTTTAATAGGAGAAATCCCAACTCATTTTGACTAAATGCAAATTTTTTTAACTTATTAATACTGATTTCATCATCTAGAGTAAATAACACTCTTAGCAAGCTTTCAGACAAATATGAATCGCTTTATTTATTTTATTTTTTTTGTTGAACTGGCAACAACTTTGTACACAGCAAGACAGCCTACGCAAGATTATACAATAAAGTAAACCATTTCCACACGAAATATATTTTCCTAAAGTTGAGATAAGTATTCTGAAGCTTCCCCCCCCCCTCTAGCTATTTACTAGAATTAAGCCACAATGACATCTGATGGGTTTTCCCTGACCACCACTTCCCTGTAATGCAGTCCACTCTGTGCCTTCGGTTATATGTATAAAGAATCTAGTAAAAGTTCAGCGCACAAAGTTTTTTCGGTGAAACAGGACGTTTATGACAAATGTTTTCAGAAAAGTGTATTTTCACGGACTGATTGAAATCATTCTGCTGAGAAAAATCCATACAGCAAGAGGTGGGATAAAATGTTTCAACAATCCATCCACACAAAAAGTACACTCCACTGCTGCGGCTGTGATTCATTCTGAGGTCATTATGACTAGACCCAAGTCCGTACAAAGCCTACATTCTTCACTGTGAGAACTCTTGACCCTGGGTAAACAATAAAATTTACATATTACATAATTTTGCATTAATACGGAGTGTAATATTAAACAGTTTTGTGTTAGGATCGACAATTTAAATGATTTCAGGTACAATCTAAATAACCTCTGGTAATATCTCCGGGATGTTTGCATAAAACTGGTGCAAAAAAAAAAAAAAGTACTCGAAGTGTGTTTCATAAACTTAGTATACTTAGTATATTATATGATCTGAATGCTGTGGAGCTGGCAGAGGGGCAATATCTTATTTATTATTCTTAACTTATTCATTCCTGCTTGGATTGAAATATTTTCCAGCCATCTGTGTAGCAAGGTTGTTATCTCTCTAAGAATAAAGTGTAATCTTGCAGCTTTGCAAGTTTTTATCCAAAATCTCCTCAAAGCCAGTTGAAATAAAATTGATTCATATTTTACGTTTTATTGAACAGGCAAACGCTGCTGTAGGCTTCCGTATATCAGACTCTCTTATCGTAAATCCTGTCATCCTCAAAAAAAAAAAAAAAAGCTGCCTTAAATCCGGGGATATTATAAACCGTCACCTGACTGTAGCTGGGGACGTTAATAATTGAAATCAGAAACACGTGGCTGAAATTCAGCATGATGACATCCCTGTAGAGCTGAAATAACAAAAATTCTCCCAGTTTATGGTGTCTGGCTCGGCCATGTTCACGCTCTCTAGCTTTGGAATAGTTTTACAGATGTATTTTCCCAGTGCAAGTGGGTTACCCCCTCTCTGATGGATCCCCCAGCTGTCCGTCATTCAAGGCTACAGGAAACAGCACCAGGCCCTTGCTTTAGCTTCAGCGCAAACAGGAAACAGGAAGCAGGAAGCCGGCGCCACTGTTAGGAAGTGCTCCAAGTCAACGACAATAGCATGCAGGGTGGAGAGAAAGAGAGAGAGAGGAAAAGAGAGAGACTGAAAAATGTCGGCTTATTCTATGACTTCAGCCAGCAAGCGTCT
>NC_080714.1:8896758-8904258 GCF_019097595.1 Hemibagrus wyckioides
ATCATCCGGGTACCTTAAGTGCACTTCTTCTTGTTGGAACACTACTCACACTATTTATGCTATAAGTATGCTCTGTGTAATTCCAATCAATTCGATTCAGCTGGACTCTATTCTGTTCTATTCAGTCAGAAGCTTCATTTTTGAGAGTCAGTCAAGGACAAGGCAAAGCATTTTAATAGAGCTCATAAAACACAAACACACTCATCCCTCCTGTGGCTTACAGACCTGCTTAATGCCATAATATTCCATTTTTAACAGCCACTTGGCTGTTTGAATGGTGTCCAAGCGCATTCTTACTGTTCTCTGGGACACTGGTTGAGTTTGATGGGGCCCAGTGGAGCACATATGTTAGTGAGCGGACACAACATGAAGCCATTTAAACAACCTCAGACCAAGAGCAGGGAGAATCTAGGCTCTGAAAAGTGTTTACAGTTTAACATTTACTCCTCCAATTTTCAATCATTTTGACCACGTGAAGTGAGTTTATGCCTACATCTACTTTCACGCATACTGTAACCTCAGTATCCAAAAGGAAATCGTTTGCTGCGATATTGGCATTTATTCCATTCAGTATGGGATAAAATTCTAGTTTTGGCTAAAATTCGTAACTCTTTCTGACCTCTGACTAGGAAAAACAAAAACTCATGATACAATTCCTACTTCTCATTCCTGAGTTGACTTGAATAGGTCGCTCAACACACAGAAACACTGTATTAGTGTGTTGTGAGCAGTTAAATATGTATCTATCATCACAGCTAGCTAGTTGGCTTGTTTCTAATAAAAGACAAACATGGAAGCTTCCACATTTTTTTTAACCCATTTTATAGCACAAACATACAGAGATCGAGAACTCACACAACTCACAGTCTGTCTATTTTGTGAAGACAGAAAGGATGTCAGAAATACCAGAACAGGTCAGAAGACTGGAATGCATGAAAACAGAAAAAAAAAGATGGCTATGGTCCAGCTAAACAGTCATGAAGGTTATAAAAGCCATAGGCATATCTAAATAAAAACAGAGAAAACCCAGGCTCCATGGCACATTGAAACCAGATCCTTGACTAAGCAACGTCAAAAGGAAAAGCTGCCAGAGTTACAAAGCATCAATTAACAGTTTCAGACTAAACCAAATGAAAAGAGAAAATGAGAGAGTGAGAGGAGGAGTGTGAAGGCCTGGTGCTGATTCACAGACCTAAAAACGTATGACCTCATCCTAGCCGCGGCTATGTTGTTTTTAGCGACCACAGCATCACCTTAAAAGCAATTTAGCGTCTTTGTTGCCACCACTGCTACCTTGATTTCCTCTCTCCAGCTGAGGATGGTGGTTTTAGTAGTCAAAGGATGGGTGTAGTGACTCGTCCGGCAGGTCAGACGCTGTGTAGGCAGATGTCTCCAAAACGTCTTATGTCACTTTTCTTTTCTCGGGCTCCATTGTTCATTCTGGGCATTCTTTGTTCCATTCTTCAGATAAGGATGTTTTTACAATGATCTACACTTTTTCCTTTTTGGCCAACCTCACCCCCTTAGACACACACAGCCAAACAGGAAGGTGGGTGTATTTATGGCAGAGGAAACACGGATGTCTATTGTTTAACTCTAACTCTCGGTTCCTGTGTCTTCCTGTTACCCAGAACGCTGAAGACTGTCCCAAGATCGTGGAGATGGAAATCTCCCCATGGCCCACGGGGATCACTCAAGATATCACGCTAAACCTCAGCAAAGTGGAGCAGGTAGTGTCCCTGGGGTTCATTTAAGCCTGACGCGCAGATTTCTCTCACACACTGGAAAACCTTCTACAATGCAAAGCTATAATCTTTTTTCTGGGTTTTCTTTCTAGGCAATCTTGATGTGAAATTCAGTTTAGTGTCGGATTTAGAGGATTCTTGAAGTTCAAAGTCTATATGGGTTTCATACACCTTAAATTGTTGATTAATGCAGGACTTGCATTAGACGTAAAAAGCAATTTTTTATACCGTAAAATATATTCTGATTGGTCAGAAGGTGTTGATTCATTTTCAGTAAATTGTAGAGCTTGTATTAATTAATACAATAATTCCTTAATAGTGTCATGCTATCTGCTATTTTAGACCAATTTCTCTGGTATGAATGGAATCAAACTCTCTGGGACATGCGATTATTGGAAAATAATCAATTTTAAGGTGGTGACTGACACCACTTCACGGTGTGTGATTAATTTCTTATAACATCACATCCTGTTGTGTGTTACAGCTACCTTATTTCACTTCATTACACCTATTGTAATTAGTTTCAGGAGTTGACGTTAATTTGGTGAAGTTCATGCTTAATTTAACTCGTTGTGATACCATATTAAGATCAGTTTCAGTGTTTGGGAGGAGCCACAGTGGCTTAGTGTTTAGCTCAGTTGCCTTGTTCACAGAGCACCACCTCCACCCTTTGTGCATGAAGTTTACATGTTCTCCCTGTACTTTGGGGGTTTTCTGTAGCTACTCTGGTTTCCTTCCACAGTCTAAAGACATGTGTTGTAGGCTGTTTGGCATCACTAAATTGTCTATAGTGTGTAAAGGGATGTCTGAGTGTGTGATTGTGCCCTGTGATGGGTTGGTACCTTGTCTATGGTGTCCTCCACCTTGAACCCAGAGTCCCCAGAGATAGACTCCGGGCTCCACGTGACACTGTGTAGGATAAGCGGCACAGAAAATAAATGGATGGATTAATTTTTTTAACATTTTAAGTAAAAATGAATCAATTTTCTAAATATATAAATAAGCTTCATACATGCTGTATCATATTTAATCACAATAACTCTTTACTTTCGATACCTAACAGTATATAAGAGCAATTATCAAAAATGCATCCTAAAGATTTTCACTGCTTATCTGTGTGACGGTTCTATCAGTTTATTTCTGTCTTTACCCAAGTATAGATTTTTATAGATGAGTTTTATACTCGCTCGCAGCTGAATCTCACACGGGCTTCCAAAGCCATTTCCGAGTGATCAGACACACGATGCGATGGTGATGATGATAATGTGCAAGTGCGCAATTTAATCACGGAATATCTGAGTCTTAGGCATCAGGTCACATTCTGACACATCCTCCAGAAAAATCTATGATGTGTGAATTGAGACGAGAGCTCCGTTTAGAGTCGTGCACGCTCGAATTCTCCTGCCTTTCACTCTCACTTTATACCGCTTAACACCACTGACATTGCTATGATGAATTTCAATGAGGTCTGTGCATGTCTTCGCCCATAAAACCTGGACTACTTCTTATAAATGAGACGTCTTGTTTAGAGAAATGGACCTGGGACACCCACATGCTGCAAAATCATACACACACACGGTCACAGGGTCAAGAAGACTATAAACGCTTTGCTCTGGCTGACCCAGAGTCAACTACTTAGAGTCAAACATAGCACAAAGAGCTAGCACAGATATTTAAGACAGACATGGAAATCCAACCTAAAACCACAGCCTGGAATATAATTTCCTCGTCAAACCGCTTCACCCTAACGTTAATATCTGCAGTCTGGGTCACACACATCTGAGTTTGGATTAGAAATGCTGTTTGGAGAGTAGAATTAGCCACGTGTGGGTTCCAATGGAATGCTTCATCGTAACCAAAAATGCCATGTCACTTAATGATCACTTAAGCTGAGCTACTGCATTCTCATTCTTTAGGGGTTTGGACCACACATACCATTTCAGCTCTTCCTGCTGATCTCATCTGGTTTCTTTCACACTTCTTTCATAATGCACATATGCCTACAAAGACGGACTCTGTCTCCCATCAAGCACCTGCACTCCTACATGCACAGTCACCATCGTCCTGATTGTTTCCCCTTAGAAGCACCTTTATTTCAGTTCCTTTGCGAAGGATACGTTCTGTTCTTTCTGCCTTTCGATATTTTAATCACCAGGTTTTTGGCTTTCCATGATCCCTGTTCTCTCTTGCCTAGCCTGTGCAGAAACTGTTCTAACCTGCACTTAGACCACGATGTTTTTGGTTCTGATGTTGTTCACCGGTATCTTTTTACATCTACTCCTATTTTTCTAATCAGCTTCCTAATAATTTGACCATTTTTGTGACCTCCTCACTTGCGTCCAACCTCTAAGCATCTGACACAATTACCATTACTATAGGTTGTGCATCAAGTCTGTATCTTTGGACTACCATATGCTCCATTTGCTGAGATCTAATTTGTATAGAACTTTCAGCAGTACATACTGGCATAAGGCAGCGCTACAGGAACCCAGATGTAGATCTGGATCTCTAATGAGTTAACCAATCTCCATGAGATGAGATGACATCAGGAAGGAACTTTGAGAGAAACCAGATTTCGAATGAGAGTTTCTCAGTGGGATTAGAAATCATTGAGGTGTAAAAGACAAGTTGTATCAAGTGTGTTATGAGGAGTACACTGTCAATGAGAGTCCTGGGATGAGTACAAGAAAGTCTTTTAATGATTACAGGATCCAGGTAAGATTATCCACTGAAAAGGGGGGGGGGGGCAGAAACGTTGGGAAGTGTAGGACCATAAAGCAGTATGTGAGTCATATGAAGACTGACTCATCTGGCAGAATTATGCTCTTTCCTAATATTATAAAATATCTAAAGGGTAATATTGTGGCCAAATCTGAAAACAGCATCATGTGTGTCCTTCTTGTTGGAGCCAAATTTATAACAGACCAGACTTATTTACAAGACTTTAAAATGCTAGTGGACAAAAAAAAAAAAGTTCTCTCTGTCTGAGGAAAACCACCTAATATTTTCTTTACTCTTCGTGTTAAAAGTTTTATTTTTGTAGCTTCCTGCAGCCAAGTTAAGCTAGCTACAGGAAGTGCGTGTAACTTAATAGCTAGCATCAAATAGGTCGATTTAGTAGTAAGTAAACAAATGTAACACCACAGCATGCTGAAAGTAATAACACATGATGGTATTTAAGGGAATCCTAAACACGATGCAAATAAAAGTTTGGTTAAAAATCCAACATAGCTTCAAGCTTCAGCAGTTCCATCTTGGAATTTTAAGGTTTTGTGAGTAAAAAAAAAAAATACATTATTCACAGTGTCATTAGGCAGACCCCAGGGGTTGGATGCAAACACAGGTTTATTTGAACAGAAATGGTCACAAAAATAGGGATAGGCAAAAGTATCGGAACATCCACACAACTACAGTGGCTGTAGTCAAAAGTATTGGGGCGGCCATTGAAAACAAGAAAAGACAAAAGTATTGGGACCGTGACCAAACAAAACAAGAAAGGGCAAAAGTATCGGGGTAGGGACAAAAAATTAAAAAAAACAAAACAAGACAAAAACATGAGACAAAAACGCAGCCCAAGAATCAGTCAAAGTTCAAAAGGGATATTAGAACGAAATAGGATCAAAATTCAAGAAACGTTAGCGAAGCCAAAAAAACGTAAAATCGCAGAATAACAAACAACTGCTTAGTAACGTCACAGAGCAATGGAACTGAGCGTATACCTCAAAATAAGGAACAGAAACCACAAGGTATATAAAAGGAGGCAAAACAAACATACATAAAAGGAAACAGGTGCACATTATTAAAAACTTGGGTGACTATAAACATGGTGGTTGCTAGGAGTTGGAGTCTGTAGCGGGCCATGTTTTTGTCACCTTAAATGGAGCCTGTGATGTTACGAAGATAAAAATATAATATAATATAATAATGTCCTTTCACCTGAATTCATGTCACGGCTCAATATCTTAAAAATATCCATAGACTTGTTAGTTGTCACTGTATAATTCTCGAGTTTGATGCACTTCTATGAAACGCAACAGACATTAAAAGCACAGCTCCAGATGTTTAAGAAAAACGTGTCTGACTCTATACATACAATATGATTCCAATAAAGCAATCTTAAAACACCTCGTGACTCCACCGCTTGAGACTAACTCACAATAAGTACGTCTTTCTGTATCCATAATCCCTTCCATGTCTCTCTGTGGAGGTCTTGGCCTGTGCCGAATTCATAAGTAGGCTTATGGTTTCCAGATGGATTCCTGCAGTGGAATGAATTACATTTTCCCATGTCTCAGAGGACAGAATGTAAATGCCCGGGTGAAATCTGTTCACCATGGCTTTTGATCTTAACATTTGTGTGTATGTTCGAATCCACGCAGAATTAGCTGTAGAGCAAGCCTGAAGTGTTTAATGGAGCAAGGTAGGGAATAAACCGGAATGTGGGCAGATTAAGAAGATCCGAAGATCCGAATATCAGCAGGTTCAGGAAACATACAAGTCCTACAGATCTTGTGCAAGGAAGCTTTGAAGTTGCTGAAGAGACACAATATAAGAGCTAATAGACGAGCCGGACAGAAGGATTCAATTAGAAACAGAGACGTCGCGATTATGTTTGTTGCCTTGGGAAATTTGGAATGAATGGACTGGTTGTTGTTAGTGGTGTTAGCAGTGATATGATTATCTTGTGCTATCTCGATCAGGAGAAATTCAGCCACAATACTTTGTCCTTTCTAAAGTTACCATCTCATTTGAGCTTTAAAGGCAGCATTTCATTTCGAAAATAAAGATGTAGATCAGGAAAGAGGATGTTGCGGAAAAGGATCATTTGGTGAACATCTTGTTTTCTGTCTTGTCATGTGCTGAAATGGATTTGCTGCTTTAGGGAATTGTGTCCTGAACTGGCGTTGTCCAGGTTTGGATAAAGATGTGCTGTCATTACAGTGAGCTCACATGGATCATCAGTATTTATAGAACGTTGACTAACCCACAAAATATTCAGACCAGTAACAGAGGGACTGGTAACAAAAGCAGGATTGTTACAGTAGAGTTAAAATTAGCTAATAATAATAATTATTAAAATAACAGCGGAATCCAATTCTATCGTAGATTTTTGGATTTATTTGTCCTTCATGAGCGTCCTTGTTTATTTTTGTAAATAATGAACACAAAAGTGATCTGATTTTTTTTCTTCTAATTATTTCTTGACACTTACTTATACCGTATATATGACACGGTATTTTTTGAAATTACATTAAATGTTGTGGAACATCAGTAAATGAAGTTCCTGTTATGTTAAAACAGCCGTAAACGGTTTATGTTACTAAATAAATATAACTAATGTTTTTAGGAAAATCACAAAGCTCTCTGTCCACTAGACGGACTGTAACAAAGAGCTAGTTTTTATTTTATTAAATAAATAAATAAATTTATTAATTAATCCGATCCGATCCTACAGACGAGCTACTGTTGCTCACGTTGCTGAAGACTTTCTGATAGAAAGGTGTAAGGACATTTTAAATCTGTGTGTGTGTGTGTGTGTGTGTGTGTGTAGGGCACTGAGCTGAACTGTGAGTTTGGGAATGGACAGTACTATGAGGCACACTGGCTGGATGGACAATCAGCTGTGCAGTGCAGAGGAGTGACAGTAAGGACAGCCAATCCAATCACATCACTCACATCATCAGCATATATGGCACAGAATCAACCAATCAGAGATCATCTCACATCAATCAGCGATATTTACTGTATTTGTAAT
>NC_080714.1:8911758-8914258 GCF_019097595.1 Hemibagrus wyckioides
ATAAAGCTACATTACAGTGGTTTTGCTGGGCTGCAAGCAAGCCTTGGTAACGGGGGAGACGAAGATCAAGTGGAGAAGATTATTTTTATTTTTATTTTCAACATCTTTTTGCTAGCATGCGTCTAATTCGATTCAATTCTATTAAAAAACTCAAATTTTATGTTAAATGTACACAGACTGTATAGACCTTTTTGGGTAGTACATTTTTACATTTTTCGTCTCTCCCAAATGTGGCAAAAATAAACCGAAAGCTAACAGCATCCTGAATAATTTTATATCAGGCTTCAGACCATATAATAATTCATTTCTTTATACCAGTGGAAAATGTCCGATAATTCGAAAAGGGTTAAACGAGGTTATGTATCTCCAGCCAATCAGAGAACTCCTCCAGAGGGATTACTAGGTTTAGTTTACACAGCTGCCAGTGGGATGAATAGCAGTGTAATTTACTAATCTGCAAGAGGATCACTGTTGGTCTAATCACTTATAAACCTTTACACACCTCCGCACAGGTGGAAAGTGCTAGTTTGTTTGCTCAGGTGACAAATCCACCTTGCTGATGGACGGGAAAATGTTCTATGTAGCAGATGTTAGCACGCGCTGGTCACGTATGTGAGTACGTACGTACACACGCGTGTCTACGTGTCGCTGTGGTCATTATCTAGTGCCACGTGTCCAATTTTTTTCTTCACTACAGCTGGCCTTTTTCTTCACCAGACGATTTCCTCGCCCTAATCATGTACAACACACAGACTGCAGCCGAGCTCAAGAGTAAATTATCTTTGTGATGAAAGATTGGGCCGCTGCAAGTTGGGGTTTATTGCCGCCGCAATGATGGATTGTCTCGCGAATGTTGTACATGGCCAGTGTTTTGGTAGCAACAGCGTCGTCTGGATTACGTCATCTGATTACACCATTTATATCTCTAATGTATAATCAGAGTCTGTAGGTTTTTGATGGACGACCCGATAGCATTTTCTCCATGAATCATGGTCTGTTAATTCGGAATTCGCTACACGTGTGTAATAGCTGCCACTGTTGTGTGTTGGCTGTGTGTGATTTCTTGGGGCGCAGGTTTAGTCAGGAAACAGCGTCTCTGGAGCAGAATGGGTTAAGAGAGGGTTAAGGGTCTGACAGAAAGCAGCTGGATTTTAACTAATGACCTCATCAGGAGACTAGAAGCGTTACCACTGCTAGTGATTTTAATGTAATTAATATACAAATGATCAGCTTCTATCTTTAGACTATAGATCACACATATGACACTGTATTTAATGCAAATTCAGTTGATTGAGTGATTTCAATTGATCTGATTTGTTCAAGGCAGAACCTTTACACACAGACGAGACGATTGAACTTCTGCGTAGTGAATTTAGCCTAATTCTGCAAATCACAGGAAGGAAACCCACCGTAGGGAAAAAAAAGGCAAAAGGAGGCAGCGGTAACCTCTCTGTCTGTCATCCCGTCAGTCTGAAAGCGTGCCTCAAGGGCTCGAGCCATTCAGAAGCTCAGATTTCACTCCACTGATGAGGTCACTGCAAAAGCAGCACTGTGGCTGGCTAAGCAGTTTATTCAGCATTTCCCTGCCAACGAATAAATAATACTCTCTCTCTCTCTCTCTATCTATCTATCTATCTATCTATCTATCTATCTATCTATCTATCTATCTATCTATCTATCTCTCACTCTCTATCTCTCTCTATCTGTCTCTATTTCTCCCTCTCTCCCTTTCTCTATCTCTATTTCTTTGTCTCTCCCCCCTCTCTCTATCTCACAGACACACACACCTTGATTAGGGAGCAAAAAAAAGATCCCTGTGTGTGTGTGTGTTTCTTGTGGGGTGCCCTTTCATGTCAATCAGCAGCATAAACTTGCTACTTGCCACCTGACCAAATAAGGCAGCAGCACACACCTGAGTGAGTGAGTGATTGAGTGAGAGAGAGAGAGAGAGAGAGAGAGAGTGTGTGTGTCCAACAATAGTCATGCTACTTTAGTGGATTACTAAATTACACTGCTATTCACCTACATGCAGCTGTGTAAATGTTGTGCGCACACACACACACACACACACACAGCACCAACTCGGTGCTTGCTCAGTGCATTGGGGAGCAATGTCATTAAATCTTAATTAGTCTCAATTTCAGGGTGTTAAAACAAATAGCCACGTCTCCCTTCTTTCACTGTCCCATGTGTGTATGTACTCGGGGCACATTATCCAAAACACAATCAACTTTTTTTTTTTTTCCATCACATTGTTTTGTTAACACTATTGTCACTCAGTTTCACTCGACATGCATCTCTTTAACTACACACACACACACACACACACACACACACACACATACTGTATGTAACTCTCTCCGGATTTTCCGGATTGAAATATTGCCATGTAAATTTATGAGGCAACAAATATTTATGCAGAACATAACACACCACACCTCACTATAGGATTAGATTAGCATTTATCAAATAATGCTCACAATTTAGACATGATAGATAA